>NW_027101834.1:0-15000 GCF_035609145.1 Eleutherodactylus coqui
GTTCTCACGACATGCATCGACACTCGGCTCAGCCCCGGCAGCCGCAGCCCCCGTCGGCCCGGCCAGCCCGGTCCGCACCCCTGGCCAGCGCCTGGAGCGTTTGGACTTTGTCGTTTTTTCTCCAAGGCTCGCCTCTGGCACATGCCATGGACTTCAGCGGGGGCTGCTCCCCGCCTCCTGGGTGTCCTGCCCGGGCACATCGGAGGCTCAGCCTGGGTCTTGGGCCCCTACTGGTAGGTGCACTTTGGGGGCCCTCCGCAGCCGCCCAGGCCCACCCCTGCAGCCACCACACAGCTGCCAAAAGCCCGCTCTCCATCACCCGCCAGCCCCTCTGCATACATCTGCTGGGGGTGCTTTTTTTCCTCCCCCCGTTTTGGCCTATGGGGAAAAGCCAGGGGGAAAACCTCCAGAGTCCTGCCGACCTCCTGGAACTCCAGCCCGGCCTGGAGCCACCGGTTTGTCCCCTTCCCGGTTCTCAGGACATGCATTGACACTCGGCTCTTCCCCAGCCGCCGCAGCTCCCGCCGGCCCAGCCAGCCGGGTACGCCCCCCTGGCCGGCTCGCCTGGAGCGTTTGGACTTTGTCATTTTCATGACTTGTCTCCTCGAACTTTGTTCAACTGCAAGGGGGTGTGCCGCGGTCCGTGCCCAGCCTCCAGGGGTTGCCCCCGGCCCCTGGAGCAGCCAGCACCCCCTCGCCCTCAACACTCTCTCCCCGTTGGGACTTTGAAACTTTTCTGACGGTGCAAGCTTCATCAAACGGCAAGGGGGCAGGCTGCGGTCTGTGCCCGGCCTCCAGGGGTCCTGCCCGGGGACATCGGAGGCTCAGCCAGGGCTTTGAGCCACTGCTGGCAGGTGCACTCAGGGGGCCCTCCGCAGCCGCCCATGCAAACCTCTGCAGCCAGCACACCGCTGCCAACAGCCCGCTCCCCATCACCAGCCAGCCCCTCTGCATACATCTGCCGGGGGTGCTTTTTTGACTTCCCCCGTTTTGGCCTATGGGGAAAAGCCAGGGGGAAAACCTCCACAGTCAGGCCGACCTCCTGGAACTCGAGCTCGGCCTGGAGCCACCGGTTTGTCCCCTTCCCGGTTCTCAGGACCTGCATCGACACTCGGCTCAGCCCCGGCAGCTGCAGCCCCCGCCGGCCCGGCCAGCCGGGTCCGCCCCCCTGGCCGGCTCGCCTGGAGCGTTTGGACTTTGTCATTTTCATGACTTGTCTCTTCAAACTTTGTTCAACTGCAAGGGGGGCTGCCACGGCTGTTCCCCGCCCCCTGGGTGTCCTTCCCTGCAACACCGGAGGCTCAGGCAGGGTCTTGAGCAACTTCTGTTGGGTGCTCTCAGGGGGCCCCTCCACACCCCCAGTCCCACCTCCAGGGGCTCCCCCCGGCCCCTGGAGCGGCCAGCGCCCCCTCGCCGTCAACACTCTCTCCCCGTTGGGACTCTGAAACTTTTTCTGACCGTGCAAGCTTCATCAAACGGCAAGGGGGCAGGCTGCGGTCCGTGCACGGCCTCCTGGGTTCCTGCCCGGGCACATCGGAGGCTCAGCCTGGGTTTTCAGCCACCACTGGTAGGTGCGCTTTGGGGGCCCTCCGCAGCCGCCCCGGGCCACCCCTGCAGCCAGCACACTGCTGCCAACAGCCCGCTCTCCATCACCAGCCAGCCCCTCTGCACACATCTGCCGGGGGTGCTTTTTTGAGAAATACTGTCACTTTGTCAAAGACCGCACACCGCTCGTTCCCTTATACCCCGACAAGGTGTTCGTGGTGACGTTTTGCGAGGCCTTATTTTACCGCCGTCGGCGCTATCAGGGGAGACAGGCCCGCTCCTTCCGCCCTCCTGGAACCGTGCCTCGGCCCGGAGCGGCCAGGTTTACCCTCATGCCGGTTCTCGTGACATGCATCGACACTCGGCTCAACCCCGTCAGCCGCAGCTCCCGCCGGCCTGGCCAGCCGGGTCCGTCACCCTGGCCGGCACGCCTGGAGCGTTTGGACTTTGTCATTTTCATGACTTGTCTCCTCAAACTTTGTTCGACTGCAAGGGGGGCTGCCGCAGTCCGTGCCCAGCCTCCAGGGGTTTCCCCCGGAGCAGCCAGCGCCCCCTCGCCGTCAACACTCTCTCCCCGTCGGGACTTTGAAACTTTTCTGACCGTGCAAGCTTCATCAAAGGGCAAGGGGGCAGGCTGCGGTCTGTGCCCGGCCTGCTGGGGTCCTGCCCGGGGACATCGGAGGCTCAGCCAGGGTCTTGAGCCACCGCAGGCAGGTGCACTCAGGGGGCCCTCCGCAGCCGCCCAGGCCCACCCCTGCAGCCAGCACACGGCTGCCAACAGCCCGCTCTCCGTCACCCCCCAGCCCCTCTGCATACATCTGCTGGGGGTGCTTTTTTGCCTCCCCCCGTTTTGGCCTATGGGGAAAAGCCAGGGGGAAAACCTCCAGAGTCAGGCCGACCTTCTGGAACTCCAGCTCGGCCTGGAGCTACCGGTCTGTCCCCTTCCCGGTTCTCAGGAGATGCATTGACACTCGGCTCAGCCCCGGCAGCCGCAGCACCCGCCGGCCAGGCCAGCCGGGTCCGCCCCCCTGGCCGGCACGCCTGGAGCGTTTGGACTTTGTCATTTTCACGACTTGTCTCCTCAAACTTTGTTCTACTGCAAGGGGGGCTGCCGCGGTCCGTGCCCAGCCTTCAGGGGTTGCCCCCGGCCCCTGGAGCAGCCGGCACCCCCTCGCCGTCAACACTCTCTCCCCGTCGGGACTTTGAAACTTTTCTGACCGTGCGAGCTTCATCAAACGGCAAGGGGGCAGGCTGCGGTCTGTGCCCGGCCTCCTGGGGTCCTGCCCGGGGAAATCGGAGGCTCAGGCAGGGTCTTCAGCAACTGCTGGTGGGTGCTCTCAGGGGGCCCCTCCACACCCCCAGGCCCACCTCCAGGGCCTCCCTCCCGGCCCCTGGAGCAGCCAGCACCCCCTCGCCGTCAACACTCTCCCCCCGTGGGGACTTTGAAACATTTCTGACCGTGCAAGCTTCATCAAACGGCAATGGGGGGGCAACCGGCGTTCTGTGCCCGGCCTCCTGGGGTCCTGCCCGGGCACATCGGAGGCTCAGCCTGGGTTTTCAGCCACCACGGGCAGGTGCACTCAGGGGGCCCACCGCGGCCGCCCATGCGCACCCCTGCAGCCACCACACAGCTGCCAACGGCCCGCTCTCCATCACCCCCCAGCCCCTCTGCATACATCTGCTGGGGGTGCTTTTTTGACTTCCCCCATTTCGGCCTATGGGGAAAAGCCAGGGGGAAAACCTCCAGAGTCAGGCCGACCTCCTGGAACTCCAGCTCGGCCTGGAGCTACTGGTTTGTCCCCTTCCCGGTTCTCAGGACATGCATTGACACTCGGCTCAGCCCCGGCAGCCGCAGCCCCCGCCAGCCCGGCCAGCCGGGTCCGCCCCCCTGGCCGGCACGCCTGGAGCGTTTGGACTTTGTCATTTTCATGACTTGTCTCCTCAAACTTTGTCCGACTGCAAGGGGGGCTGCCACGGCTGTTCCCCGCCTCCTGGGTGTCCTTCCCTGCAACACCAGAGGCTCAGGCAGGGTCTTGAGCAACTTCTGTTGGGTGCTATCAGGGGGCCCCTCCACACCCCCAGGCCCACCTCCAGGCGCTCCCCCCGGGCCCTGGAGCAGCCAGCACCCCCTCGCCGTCAACACTCTCTCCCCGTTGGGACTTTGAAACTTTTCCCGACCGTGCAAGCTTCGTCAAACGGCAAGGGGGCAACCGGTGTTCTGTGCCCGGCCTCCTGGGGTCCTGCCCGGGCACATCGGAGGCTCAGCTTGGGTTTTCAGCCACCACGGGCAGGTGCACACAGGGGGCCCTCCGCAGCCGCCCATGCACACCTCTGCAGTCAGCACACTGCTGCCAACAGCCAGCTCCCCATCACCCGCCAGCCCTTCTGCATACATCTGCTGGGGGTGCTTTTTTGACTTCCCCCATTTTGGCCAATGGGAATATGCCAGGGGGAAAACCTCCAGAGTCAGGCCGACCTCCTGGAACTGCCGCCCGGCCTGGAGCCTCCGGTTTGCCCCCTTCCCGGTTCTCAGGACCTGCATTGACACTCGGATCTTCCCCGGCAGCCGCAGCCCCCGCCGGCCAGGCCAGCCGTGTCCGCCCCCCTGGCCGGCACGCCTGGAGCGTTTGGACTTTGTCATTTTCATGACTTGTCTCCTCAAACTTTGTTCAACTGCAAGGGGGGCTGCCCCGGCTGTTCCCCGCCTCCTGGGTGTCCTTCCCTGCAACACCGGAGGCTCAGGCAGGGTCTTGACCCACGACTGTTGGGTGCTCCTAGGGGGCCCCTCCACACCCCCAGGCCCACCTCCAGGGCCTCCCTCCCGGCCCCTGGGGCAGCCAGCACCCCCTCGCCGTCAACACTCTCTCCCCGTTGGGACTTTGAAACTTTTTCTGACCGTGCAAGCTTCATCGGACGGCAAGGGGGCAGGCTGCGGTCTGTGCCCGGCCTGCTGGGGTCCTGCCCGGGGACATCGGAGGCTCAGCCTGGGTCTTGAGCCCCTACTGGTAGGTGCGCTTTGGGGGGCCCTCCGCAGCCGCCCCGGGCCACCCCTGCAGCCAGCAAACTGCTGCCAACAGCCCGCCGCTCTCCATCACCAACCAGCCAGCCAGCCCCGTCTGCACACATCTGCGGGGGGGTGCTTTTTTTGAGACATACTGTCACTTTGTCAAAGACCGCACACCGCTCGTTCCCTTATACCCCGACAAGGTGTTCGTGCTGACGTTTTGCGAGGCCTTATTTTACCGCCGTCGGCGCTATCAGGGGAAACAGGCCCGCTCCTTCCGCCTTCGTGGAACCGGGGCTCGGCCCGGAGCGACCAGGATTACCCTCATACCGGTTCTCACGACATGCATTGACACTCGGCTCAGCCCCGGCAGCCGCAGCTCCCGCCGGCCCAGCCAGCCGGGTCCGCCGCCCTGGCCGGCACGCCTGGAGCGTTTGGACTTTGTCGTTTTTTCTCCAAGACTCATCTCTGCCAACGACTATAGCATGGGCTGCCACCTGCTGTTCCCCGCCAATGGGTGTCCTGACCTGCAACACCGGAGGCTCAGGCGGGGTCTTGAGCAACGGCTGATAGGTGCACTCAGGGGGCCCTCTGCAGCCGCCCAGGGCCACCCCTGCAGCCACCACACAGCTGCCAACAGCCCGCTCTCCGTCACCCCCCAGCCCCTCTGCATACATCTGCTGGGGGTGCTTTTTTGACTTCCCCCATTTTGGCCAATGGGAAAATGCCAAGGGGAAAACCTCCAGAGTCAGGCCGACCTCATGGAACTCACGCCCGGCCTGGAGCCACCGGTCTGTCCCCTTCCCGGTTCTCAGGGATTTTTGGACTTGTGATTTCCGTGATTCGTCTCTTCAAACTTTGTTGGACTACAATGGGGGGCGACCGGCGGTCCGTGCCCGGCCTCCTGGGGTCCTGCCCGGGGACAGCGGAGGCTCAGCCAGGGTTTTGAGCCACCGCTGGCAGGTGCACTCACGGGGCCCTCCGCAGCCGCCCATGCACACCTCTTCAGCCAGCACACTGCTGCCAAACACCCGCTCCCCATCACCCCCCAGCCCCTCTGCATACATCTGCTGGGGGTGCTTTTTTGACTTCCCCCATTTTGGCCTATGGGGAAAAGCCAGGGGGAAAACCTCCAGAGTCAGGCCGACCTCCTGGAACTCCAACCCGGCCTGGAGCCACCGGTTTGTCCCCTTCCCGGTTCTCAGGACCTGCATTGACACTCGGCTCTTCCCCAGCCGCCGCAGCTCCCGCCGGCCCGGCCAGCCGGGTCCTCCCCCCTGGCCGGCACGCCTGGAGCGTTTGGACTTTGTCATTTTCATGACTTGTCTCCTCAAACTTTGCTCGACCGCAAGGGGGGCTGCCGCAGTCCGTGCCCAGCCTCCAGGGGTTGCCCCCGGCCCCTGGAGCTGCCAGCACCCCCTCGCCCTCAACACTCTCTCCCCGTGGGGACTTTGAAACTTTTCTGACCGTGCAAGCTTCGTCAAACGGCAAGGGGGCAGGCTGCGGTCTGTGCCCGGCCTCCTGGGGTCCTGCCCGGGCACATCGGAGGCTCAGCCTGGGTTTTCAGCCACCGCTGGCAGGTGCACTCAGGGGACCCTCCGCAGCCGCCCATGCACACCTCTTCAGCCAGCACACTGCTGCCAAACACCCGCTCCCCATCACCCCCCAGCCCCTCTGCATACATCTGCTGGGGGTGCTTTTTTGGCTTCCCCCATTTTGGCCAATGGGAAAATGCCAGGGGGAAAACCTCCAGAGTCAGGCCGACCTCCTGGAACTCCAACCCGGACTGGAGCCACCGGTTTGTCCCCTTCCCGGTTCTCAGGACATGCATTGACACTCGGCTCAGCCCCGGCAGCCGCGGCCCCCGCCGGCCCGGCCAGCCGGGTCCGCCCCCCTGCCCGGCGCCTGGAGCAGTTTGGACTTTGTCGTTTTTTCTCCAAGGCTCGCCTCTGGCACATGCCATGGACTTCAGCGGGGGCTGCTCCCCGCCTCCTGGGTGTCCTGCCCGGGCACATCGGAGGCTCAGCCTGGGTCTTGGGCCCCTACTGGTAGGTGCACTTTGGGGGCCCTCCGCAGCCGCCCAGGCCCACTCCTGCAGCCACCACACAGCTGCCAACAGCCCGCTCTCCATCACCCCCCAGCCCATTGCATACATCTGCTGGGGGTGCTTTTTTGCCTCCCCCCGTTTTGGCCTATGGGGAAAAGCCAGGGGGAAAACCTCCAGAGTCAGGCCGACCTCCTGGAACTCCAACCCGGCCTGGAGCCACCGGTTTGTCCCCTTCCCGGTTCTCAGGAGATGCATCGACACTCGGCTCAGCCCCGGCAGCCGCAGCACCCGCCGGCCAGGCCAGCCACGTCCGCCCCCCTGGCCGGCGCCTGGAGCGTTTGGACTTTGTCATTTTTTTCCCCAAGACTCGCCTCTGCCAACTGCCAAGGACTTCAGCAGGGGCTGCCACGGCTGTTCCCCGCCTCCTGGGGTTCATGCCCGGGCACACCGGAGGCTCAGGCAGGGTCTTGAGCAACTTCTGTTGGGTGCTCTCAGGGGGCCCCTCCACAACCCCAGGCCGACCTCCAGGGGCTCCAGCCCGGCCCCAGGGGCAGCCAGCACCCCTTCTCCGTCAACACTCTCCCCCCCGTTGGGACTTTGAAACTTTTCTGACCGTGCGAGCGTCATCGGACGGCAAGGGGGTGACCTGCGGGCTCTGCCCGGCCTCCCCGGGGCCCTGCCCGGCCCCGTGGGTGGGACAGGCAGGGTTTCTCACCTACTACCCGTAGGCACTCTCAGGGGGCCCTCCGCGCCCTCAGGCCGCCCTCCCCGGGCTTCCCCCGGGTCCGCGGAGCAGCCCGCCACCCCTCGCCGCACTGTCTCTCGCCCCCCGTTGGGACTTTGAAACTTTTCCCCCCGTGCAAACCTCACCGGGGGGCAGAGGGAGAGACCTGCGGGCCGTGCCCGGCCTCCCGGGACTCCCTCCGGGCAGCGCGGGCGGCTCGGACGGGGTTTTCAGCGAGTGCTGGGGGGGGTGTCTTCGGGGGCCCCCCGCGGGCCCCCCGGGGCACCTGCGCGGGGTGGCCCCTGCTGCCAGGCACCCACTCCCTATCGACCATCCAGCCCCCCTACATACATCTGGCGGGGGTGCTTTTTTGAGTTCCCCCATTTTGGCAACTTGGCACCTCCTATGGGGAAACCGGCAAAATCATGCCGACCTCCTGGAACTCCGGCTCGGCCTGGAGCCGCCGGTTTGTCCCCTTCCCGGTTCTCAGGCATTTTCGGACTTTGTCATTTTTTCAGCACTCTGTCAATGCGGCCAGCGGGAGCTGCCGCGGTCTGTGCCCAGGCACCAGGCACTAAAAACGGACACAGTCGGAGGGTCAGGGGGTGTCTCGGCCAGATACTGAAAAACACTCAGGGGGTGCCCAGGCACCAGGCGCTCCAAACGGACACAGTCGGAGGGTCAGGGGGTGTCTCGGCCAGATACTGGAAAACACTCAGGGGCGCCCGGAGGCTGCACAGGGCCACCCCAGGCCGCTCCCCCGGGCACCCGGGCGGCCATATTGGCGGCTGAGACCCCCTCTTCAGCGAACGCCAGGGGGCGCTCAGGGGCACACGGGGGCTGCTCCACTCGCCCCAGGGCGGCCCCCGCGGGTACCCGGGCGGCCATATTGGCGGCTGGGACCCCCTCTTGAGCAAACGCCAGGGGGGCGCTCAGGGACGCACGGGGGCTGCTCCACTCGCCCCAGGCCGGCCTCCCTGGGTACCCGGGCGGGCACATTAGCGGCTGAGACCCCCTCTCCACCAGAGACCGGGGGGCGCTCGGGGACACACGGGGGCTGCTCCACTCGCCCCAGGCCGGACTCCCTGAGGCGGGCACATTAGCGGCTGAGACCCCCTCTCCACCAAAGACCGGGGGACGCTCAGGGACACACGGGGGCTGCTCCACTCGCCCCAGGCCGGCCTCCCTGAGGCGGGCACATTAGCGGCTGAGACCCCCTCTCCACCAAAGACCGGGGGGCACTCGGGGACACACGGGGGCTGCTCCACTCGCCCCAGGCCGGACTCCCTGAGGCGGGCACATTAGCGGCTGAGACCCCCTCTCCACCAAAGACCGGGGGGCACTCGGGGACACACGGGGGCTGCTCCACTCGCCCCAGGCCGGACTCCCTGAGGCGGGCACATTAGCGGCTGAGACCCCCTCTCCACCAAAGACCGGGGGACGCTCAGGGACACACGGGGGCTGCTCCACTCGCCCCAGGCCGGCCCCCACTGGTACCCGGGCGGCCATATTGGCGGCTGAGACCCCCTCTTCAGCAAACGTCAGGGGACACTCAGGGACACACGGGGGCTGCTCCACTCGCCCCAGGCCGGCCTCCCTGAGGCGGGCACATTAGCGGCTGAGACCCCCTCTTCAGCAAACGCCAGGGGACACTCAGGGACACACGGGGGCTGCTCCACTCACCCCAGGCCGGCCTCCCTAGGTACCCGGGCGGGCACATTAGCGGCTGAGACCCCCTCTTCAGCAAACGCCATGGGACGCTCAGGGACACACGGGGGCTGCTCCACTCGCCCCAGGCCGGCCTCCCTGAGGCGGGCACATTAGCGGCTGAGGCCCCCTCTCCACCAGAGACCGGGGGACGCTCAGGGACACCCGGGGGCTGCTCCACTCGCCCCAGGCCGGACTCCCTGAGGCGGGCACATTAGCGGCTGAGACCCCCTCTCCACCAAAGACCGGGGGGCACTCGGGGACACACGGGGGCTGCTCCACTCGCCCCAGGCCGGACTCCCTGAGGCGGGCACATTAGCGGCTGAGACCCCCTCTCCACCAAAGACCGGGGGGCACTCGGGGACACACGGGGGCTGCTCCACTCGCCCCAGGCCGGCCTCCCAAGGTACCCAGGCGGGCACATTAGCGGCTGAGACCCCCTCTCGACCAAAGACCGGGGGACACTCAGGGACACACGGGGGCTGCTGCACTCGCCCCAGGCCGGCCTCCCTAGGTACCCGGGCGGGCACATTAGCGGCTGAGACCCCCTCTCGACCAAAGACCGGGGGACACTCAGGGACACACGGGGGCCGCTCCACTCACCCCCAGGCCGACCTCCAGGGCCTCCCTCCCGGCCCCTGGAGCAGCCAGCGCCCCCCTCGCCGTCAACACTCTCTCCCCCGTTGGGACTTTGAAACTTTTTCTGACCGTGCAAGCTTCATCGGACGGCAAAGGGGGCAAGCTGCGGTCCGTGCCCGGCCTGCTGGGGTCCTGCCCGGGGACATCGGAGGCTCAGCCAGGGTCTTGAGCCACTGCTGGCAGGTGCACTTTGGGGGGCCCTCCGCAGCCGCCCCGGGCCACCCCTGCAGCCAGCACACTGCTGCCAACAGCCCGCCGCTCTCCGTCACCAGCCAGCCCCGTCTGCACGCATCTGCCGGGGGTGCTTTTTTTGGAGAAATACTGTCACTTTGTCAAAGACCGCACACCGCTCGTTCCCTTATACCCCGACAAGGTGTTCGTGCTGACGTTTTGCGAGGCCTTATTTTACCGTCGTCGGCGCTATCAGGGGAAACGGGCCCGCTCCTTCCGCCCTCCTGGAACCCTGGCTCGGCCCGGAGCGACCAGGATTACCCTCATACCGGTTCTCACCACCTGCATCGACGCGCGGCTCTGCCCCGGCCGCCGCAGCTCTCGCCGGCCCGGCCGGGTCCGCACCCCTGGCCGGCACGCCTGGAGCGTTTGGACTTTGTCATTTTTTCTCCAAGGCTCGTCTCTGCCAACTGCCAAGGACTTCAGCGGGGGCTGCCCCCCGCCTCCTGAGTGTCCTGCCCGGGCACATCGGAGGCTCAGCCTGGGTCTTCAGCCCCTACTGGTAGGTGCACTCCGGGGGCCCTCCGCAGCCGCCCAGGCCCACCCCTGCAGCCAGCACACGGCTGCCAGCAGCCACCACACAGCTGCCAACAGCCCGCTCTCCGTCACCCACCAGCCCAACTCTGCATACATCTGCCGGGGGTGCTTTTTTGACTTCCCCCCTTTTGGCCTATGGGGAAAAGCTAAGGGGAAAACCTCCAGAGTCAGGCCGACCTCCTGGAACTCCAACCCGGTCTGGAGCCACCGGTCTGTCCCCTTCACGGTTCTCAGGACCTGCATCGACCCTCGGCTCAGCCCCGGCCGCCGCAGCTCCCGCCGGCCCGGCCACCCGGGTCCGCACCCCTGGCCGGCACGCCTGGAGCGTTTGGACTTTGTCGTTTTTTCTCCAAGACCCATCTCTGCCAACTGCCGTGGGCTTCAGCGGGGGCTGCTCCCCGCCTCCTGGGTGTCCTGCCCGGGCACATCGGAGGCTCAGCCTGGGTCTCGAGCCCCCTACTGGTAGGTGCACTACGGGGGCCCTCCGCAGCCGCCCAGGCCCACCCCTGCAGCCAGCACACGGCTGCCAGCAGCCACCACACAGCTGCCAACAGCCCACTATCCATCACCCACCAGCCCCTCTGCATACATCTGCTGGGGGTGCTTTTTTGACTTCCCCCCTTTTGGCCTATGGGGAAAAGCCAGGGGGGAAACCTCCAGAGTCAGGCCGACCTCATGGAACTCCAACCCGGCCTGGAGCCACCGGTTTGTCCCCTTCCCGGTTCTCAGGACATGCATCGACACTCGGCTCAGCCCCGGCCGCCGCAGCCCCCGCCAGCCCGGCCAGCCGGGTCCGCCACCCTGCCCGGCGCCTGGAGCGTTTGGACTTTGTCGTTTTTTTTCTCCAAGACTCACCTCTGGCACATGCCATGGACCTCAGCGGGGGCTGCTCCCCGCCTCCTGGGTGTCCTGCCCGGGCACATCGGAGGCTCAGGCAATGTCTTGAGCCACCGCTGGTAGCTGCACTCAGGGGGCCCTCCGCAGCCGCCCAGGCCCACCCCTGCAGCCAGCACACGGCTGCCAGCAGCCACCACACAGCTGCCAACAGCCCGCTCTCCGTCACCCCCCAGCCCATCTGCATACATCTGGCGGGGGTGCTTTTTTGACTTCCCCCCTTTTGGCCAATGGGAAAATGCCAAGGGGAAAACCTCCAGAGTCAGGCCGACCTCATGGAACTCCAACCCGGGCTGGAGCCACCGGTTTGTCCCCTTCCCGGTTCTCAGGACATGCACTGACACTCGGCTAAGCACCGGCCGCCGCAGCCCCCGCCGGCCCGGCCAGCCCGGTCCGCACACCCCTGGCCAGCGCCTGGAGCGTTTGGACTTTGTCGTTTTTTCTCAAAGACCCGTCTCTGCCAACTGCCGTGGGCTTCAGCGGGGGCTGCTCCCCGCCTCCTGGGTGTCCTGCCCGGGCACATCGGAGGGTCAGCCTGGGTCTTGAGCTACTGCTGGTAGGTGCGCTTTGGGGGCCCTCGGCAGCCGCCCAGGCCCACCCCTGCAGCCAGCACACGGCTGCCAGCAGCCACCACACAGCTGCCAACAGCCCGCTCTCCGTCACCCCCCAGCCCCTCCTGCATACATCTGCTGGGGGTGCTTTTTTGACTTCCCCCCTTTTGGCCTATGGGGAAATGCCAAGGGGAAAACCTCCAGAGTCAGGCCGACCTCCTGGAACTCCAACCCGGCCTCGAGCCACCGGTTTGTCCCCTTCCCGGTTCTCACGACATGCATCGACACTCGGCTCAGCCCCGGCAGCCGCAGCCCCCGCCGGCCCGGCCAGCCGGGGTCAACCGCCCTGGCCGGCGCCTGGAGCGTTTGGACTTTGTCATTTTTTCTCCAAGACTCGATTCTGGCACATGCCATGGACTTCAGCGGGGGCTGTTCCCCGCCTCCCGGGTGTCCTGCCCGGGCACATCGGAGGCTCAGGCAATGTCTTCAACCACCGCTGGCAGGTGCACTCAGGGGGCCCTCCGCAGCCGCCCAGGCCCACCCCTGCAGCCAGCACACGGCTGCCAGCAGCCACCACGCAGCTGCCAACAGCCCGCTCTCCGTCACCCCCCAGCCCCTTCTGCATACATCTGCTGGGGGTGCTTTTTTGACTTCCCCCCTTTTGGCCTATGGGGAAATGCTAAGGGGAAAACCTCCAGAGTCAGGCCGACCTCCTGGAACTCCAGCCCGGCCTCGAGCCACCGGTTTGTCCCCTTCCCGGTTCTCAGGACATGCATAGGCACTCGGCTCAGCCCCGGCAGCCGCAGCTCCCGCCGGCCCCGGCCAGCCCGGTCCGCACCCCTGGCCAGCGCCTGGAGCGTTTGGACTTTGTCATTTTTTCTCAAAGACCCATCTCTGCCAACTGCCGTGGGCTTCAGCGGGGGCTGCTGCCCGCCTCCTGGGTGTTCAGCCCGGGCACATCGGAGGCTCAGCCTGGGTCTTGAGCCCCTACTGGTAGGTGCACTCTGAAGGGGCCCTCCGCAGCCGCCCAGGCCCACCCCTGCAGCCAGCACACGGCTGCCAGCAGCCACCACACAGCTGCCAACAGCCCGCTCTCCGTCACCCCCCAGCCCAACTCTGCATACATCTGCTGGGGGTGCTTTTTTGACTTCCCCCCTTTTGGCCTATGGGGAAATGCTAAGGGGAAAACCTCCAGAGTCAGGCCGACCTCATGGAACTCCAACCCGGCCTGGAGCCACCGGTTTGTCCCCTTCCCGGTTCTCAGGACATGCACTAATACTCGGCTCAGCCCCGGCAGCCGCAGCTCCCGCCGGCCCGGCCACCCGGGTCCGCACCCCTGGCCGGCACGCCTGGAGCGTTTGGACTTTGTCGTTTTTTCTCCAAGACTCGCCTCTGCCAACTGCCATGGACTTCAGCGGGGGCTGCTCCCCGCCTCCTGGGTGTCCTGCCCGGGCACATCGGAGGCTCAGCCTGGGTCTCGAGCCCCCTACTGGTAGGTGCACTACGGGGGCCCTCGGCAGCCGCCCAGGCCCACCCCTGCAGCCAGCACACGGCTGCCAGCAGCCACCACACAGCTGCCAACAGCCCGCTCTCCGTCACCCCCCAGCCCCTTCTGCATACATCTGCCGGGGGTGCTTTTTTGACTTCCCCCGTTTTGGCCTATGGTAAAATGCTAAGGGGAAAACCTCCAGAGTCAGGCCGACCTCCTGGAACTCCAGCTCGGCCTCGAGCCACCGGTTTGTCCCCTTCCCGGTTCTCACGACATGCATCGACACTCGGCTCAGCCCCAGCAGCTGCAGCTCCCGCCGGCCCGGCCAGCCCGGTCCGCACCCCTGGCCAGCGCCTGGAGCGTTTGGACTTTGTCATTTTTTTTCAAAGACTCGTCTCTGCCAACTGCCGTGGGCTTCAGCGGGGGCTGCTCCCCGCCTCCTGGGTGTCCTGCCCGGGCACATCGTATGCTCAGGCAATGTCTTGAGCCACCGCTGGTAGGTGCACTCAGGGGGCCCTCCGCAGCCGCCCAGGCCCACCCCTGCAGCCAGCACACGGCTGCCAGCAGCCACCACACAGCTGCCAACAGCCCGCTCTCCGTCACCCCCCAGCCCATCTGCATACATCTGGCGGGGGTGCTTTTTTGACTTCCCCCCTTTTGGCCTATGGGGAAAAGCCAGGGGGGAAACCTCCAGAGTCAGGCCGACCTCCTGGAACTCCAACCCGGCCTGGAGCCACAGGTTTGTCCCCTTCCCGGTTCTCAGGACAAGCATAGACACTCGGCTCAGCCCCGGCCGCCGCAGCCCCCGCCGGCCCGGCCAGCCCGGTCCGCACCCCTGGCCAGCGCCTGGAGCGTTTGGACTTTGTCATTTTTTCTCAAAGACCCATCTCTGCCAACTGCCCTGGGCTTCAGCGGGGGCTGCTCCCCGCCTCCCGGGTGTCCTGCCCGGGCACATCGGAGGCTCAGGCAATGTCTTGAGCCACCGCTGGCAGGTGCACTCAGGGGGCCCTCCGCAGCCTCCCGGGCCCACCCCCGCAGCCAGCACACGGCTGCCAGCAGCCACCACACAGCTGCCAACAGCCCGCTCTCCGTCACCCCCCAGCCCCTTATGCATACATCTGCTGGGGGTGCTTTTTTGACTTCCCCCCTTTTGGCCTATGGGATAATGCCAAGGGGAAAACCTCCAGAGTCAGGCCGACCTCATGGAACTCCAACCCGGCCTGAAGCCACCGGTTTGTCCCCTTCCCGGTTCTCACGACATGCATCGACACTCGGCTCAGCCCCGGCAGCCGCAGCTCCCGCCGGCCCGGCCAGCCCGGTCCGCACCCCTGGCCAGCGCCTGGAGCGTTTGGACTTTGTCATTTTTTCTCAAAGACCCATCTCTGCCAACTGCCCTGGGCTTCAGCGGGGGCTGCTCCCCGCCTCCTGGGTGTCCTGCCCGGGCACATCGGAGGCTCAGCCTGGGTCTTGAGCCCCTACTGGTAGGTGCACTCTGAAGGCGCCCTCCGCAGCCGCCCAGGCCCACCCCTGCAGCCACCACACAGCTGCCAACAGCCCGCTCCCCGTCAACCCCCAGCCCCTCCGCATACATCTGCTGGGGGTGCTTTTTTGACTTCCCCCGTTTTGGCCTAT
>NW_027101834.1:25000-65000 GCF_035609145.1 Eleutherodactylus coqui
GGGCTCGGTAGGGGTGCTCGGCCCTTGAGGTCCTGCCCCGGACAGGGGCGCGGCGAGGGTCCCCTGGCCGCGTCGGCTCTCACGTCGACCCACTCTCTCGCGTGGGATGGCGGCGCGGAAGGCCTCGGCCCGGCATCTCGGAGGGGGGTCGCCCGGGCGGGCAAGCCGGCCAGCCTGCTGGCCCCGCGGCCTGCGCAGGCGGGGTGGGGGGGACTCTTGCTCTCGGTGGCTCTGCCCCAGGAGGGTGCGGGGTGGCGGCAGAGGGGAGGCCGCCGCGGGTGCTTCGAGTTTGAGAAATACTCACTTGGTCAGAGACCGCACACCGCTCGTTCCCTTATATGCAAAAAAGGTGTTCGTCCTGACGTTTTGCGAGGCCTTATTTTACCGTCGTCGGCGCTATCAGGGGAAACACGCCCGCTCCTTCCGTCTCCCTGGAACCGCGCCTCGGCCCCGAGGGCCCAGGTTCAACCTCATACCGGTTCTCACGACATGCATCGACACTCGGTGCAACTCCAGCAGCCGCAGCTCCCGCCGGCCCGGCCAGCCAGGTACGCACCCCTGGTCGGCGCTTGGAGCGTTTGCACTTTGTCGTTTTTTTCTCCAAGACTCCTATCTGCCAACTGCTGTGGACTTCAGCGGTGGCTGCCGCGGGCTATGCGCGGCCTCCTGGGGGTCCCGCCTGCCCGCGCAGGCAGCTAGGACGGGGTTATCAGCAAAGCCTGTGAGGCGCTCTCATGGGGAGGGGGGGCTCCGCAGCCCCCCAAGGTGGCTTCGTACACCTCTTGAACGTTGCGGCCCGGCCGCTCGGAGAGCGGTGTCTACCCGGGCAGACAGCCTGTCGGCCCCGCGGCCCGGACAGGCGGGAGCGGGGACTCTTGCGCTCGGGGGCTCTGCTCCAAGGAGCGAGAGCGGACGCTCTGCTCGGCCCGGAGAGTGGGGTGGCGGGGCGCCGTCGCCTCGCTGGAACCAGGGGCGTCGTGACGTGCGCGCGCGCCTAGCCGCCGCCAGAACAGGCCGGAAAGGTTGAGCTGCATACGGATCTAAGCCGTTGCCCAAACTAACTCTGGCCCGTGTGACACAGCCGCGCGCGCGCTTTCCTACGACACTCGACCGCCGGGCTCCCTCGGCCTGGGAGGCACTCTCGGGGCAGGGGGCCACCGCAGCCCCCTTTAGGTGGCTTCGTACACCTCTTGAACGTGGCGCCCGGCCGCTCGGAGAGCGGGGTCTACCCGGGCAGACAGCCTGTCGGCCCCGCGGCCTGGGCAGGCGGAGCGGGTACTCTTGCGCTCGGGGGCTCTGCTCGGCCCGGAGAGTTGGGTGCGGGGCGCCGTCGCCTCGCTGGAACCAGGGGCGTTGTGACGTTCGCACGCGCCTAGCCGCCGCCAGGACAGGCCGGAAAGGTTGAGCTGCATACGGATCTAAGCCGTTGCCCAAACTAACTCTGGCTCGTGTGACCGACACAGCCGCGCACGCGCTTTCCTACGACGCTCGACCGCCTGGCTCCCCTCGGCCTGGGAGGCACTCTCGGGGCGGGGGGCACCGCAGCCCCCCGAGGTGGCTTCGTACACCTCTTGAACGTTGGGGCCCGGCCGCTCGGAGAGCGGGGTCTACCCGGGCAGACAGCCTGTCGGCCCCGCGGCCTGGACAGGCGGAGCGGGGACTCTTGCGCTCGGGGGCTCTGCTCGGCCCAGAGAGCGGGGTGCGGGGCGCCGTCGCCTCGCTGGAGCCAGGGGCGTCGTGACGTTCGCGCGCGCCTAGCCGCCGCCAGAACAGGCCGGAAAGGTTGAGCTGCATACGGATCTAAGCCGTTGCCCAAGCTAACTCTGGCCCGTGTGACCGACACAGCCGTGGCACGCGCTTTCCTACGACACTCGACCGCCTGGCTCCCCTCGGCCTGGGAGGCACTCTCGGGGCGGGGGGCACCGCAGCCCCCCCCCAAAGGTGGCTTCGTACACCTCTTGAACGTTGGGGCCCGGCCGCTCGGAGAGCGGGGTCTACCCGGGCAGACAGCCTGTCGGCCCCGCGGCCTGGACAGGCGGAGTGGGGACAAGCCAAGGCTACCGGCGGGCCTCGGACGGCCAGGGGTGGAAGGGCTCCACCTCAAGGTGGCTTCGTACACCTCTTGAACGTTGGGGCCCGGCCGCTCGGAGAGCGGGGTCTACCCGGGCAGACAGCCTGCTGGCCCCGCGGCCTGGACAGGCGGAGCGGGGAACCTTGCGCTCGGGGGCTCTGCTCGGCCCAGAGAGTGGGGTGCGGGGCGCCGTCGCCTCGCTGGAACCAGGGGCGTCGTGCCATTCGCGCGCGCGCGCCTAGCCGCCGCCAGAACAGGCCGGAAAGGATGAGCTTCATACGGATCTAAGCCGT
Source organism: Eleutherodactylus coqui (assembly GCF_035609145.1). Taxonomy (NCBI): domain Eukaryota; kingdom Metazoa; phylum Chordata; class Amphibia; order Anura; family Eleutherodactylidae; genus Eleutherodactylus; species Eleutherodactylus coqui. The sequence continues at coordinate 27,365 of NW_027101834.1, forward strand.
TGCCCAAACTACCTCTGGCCCCTGTGACCGACACAGCCGTGGCACGCGCTTTCCTACGACACTCGACCGCCGGGCTCCCTCGGCCTGGGAGGCACTCTCGGGGCGGGGGGCACCGCAGCCCCCCCCAAAGGTGGCTTCGTACACCTCTTGAACGTTGGGGCCCGGCCGCTCGGAGAGCGGGGTCTACCCGGGCAGACAGCCTGTCGGCCCCGCGGCCTGGACAGGCGGAGCGGGGAAAAGCCTAGGCTACCGGCGGGCGGGATCGACCGGGAAGCCGCCGTGGGGGAACACAAGTTGGACGCCTCGCACCGTCGCGGACCACCGTCCTCCGTCTCTCTCCCTCTCTCGGAAGGGAGGCCGCCCGAGGCGCACGGGCCTCGGACGGCCAGGGGTGGAAGGGCTCCACCCCAAGGTGGCTTCGTACACCTCTTGAACGTGGCCGCCCGGCCGCTCGGTGAGAGCGGGGTCTACCCGGGCAGACAGCCCGTCGGCCCCGCGGCCTGGACAGGCAGAGTGGGGAAAAGCCTAGGCTACCGGCGGGCGGGATCGACCGGGTAGCCGCCGTGGGGAACACAACTTGGACGCCTCGCGCCGTCGCGGACCAACGTCCTCCGTCTCTCTCCCTCTCTCGGAAGGGAGGCCGCCCGAGGCGCACGGGCCTCGGACGGCCAGGGGTGGAAGGGCTCCACCCCAAGGTGGCTTCGTACACCTCTTGAACGTGGCCGCCCGGCCGCTCGGTGAGAGCGGGGTCTACCCGGGCAGACAGCCCGTCGGCCCCGCGGCCTGGACAGGCAGAGTGGGGAAAAGCCTAGGCTACCGGGCGGGATCGACCGGATAGCCGCCGTGGGGGAACACAAGTTGGACGCCTCGCGCCGTCGCGGACCACCGTCCTCCGTCTCTCTCCCTCTCTCGGGAAGGGGGGCCGCCCGAGGCGCACGGGCCTCGGACGGCCAGGGGTGGAAGGGCTCCACCCCGAGGTGGCTTCGTACACCTCTTGAAGGTTGGGGCCCGGCCGCTCGGAGAGCGGGGTCTACCCGGGCAGACAGCCTGTCGGCCCCGCGGCCAGGACAGGCAGAGTGGGGAAAAGCCTAGGCCACCGGGCGGGATCGACCGGGTAGCCGCCGTGGGGAACACAACTTGGACGTCTCGCGCCGTCGCGGACCACCGTCCTCCGTCTCTCTCTCCCTCTCTCGGAAGGGAGGCCGCCCGAGGCGCACGGGCCTCGAACGGCCAGGGGTGGAAGGGATCCACCCCCCGCGGGAAGGGGACGCGCGGCGGCACCCGGACGCGGGAGCGTTGACCCGGGGGTCTTTACTCCGCCGAGGCGTAGCCCGGAGAAGGAGCGAGACCGGCCGGCGGGGGTGGAACACCCCCTCATGCCTCGCTCCTTCTGGGGATAAAGCGCGTCGTCCGCAGGCCGCCGTCCCCTATCCCCGCCCTGGACCGCCCGCATCGGCCGGAGCCCGAGGGGACAGGCGGGGGTCCTTCGCTTTCGGGAAAACCGTCACCAAACGTGGGGCCCGTGCCCCGCTCTCGGCCGCCCTGAGGCGGGAGAGCCCGGATCGTTCTCTCTCTCGGCGTCGGCCCCACCGACGCCGTCGCACGGTGGCCTGGGAAAGGGCTGCACCCCCTGCGCCACGCTTCTCCCCCGGAGTACTCCCCCCGCAGGGGGCTCCGCGGGGTGTCCCGACGCGCAGAGTCGCTCGCCTTCTTCCGCGGGGGACGGGAGGGACGCCCACGCGCGTCCCTTCCCCATCCTCGAGAGCCGTACGCGCCGAGGGTGAACCCGCTCGCCGGGGCGCCGGGGAGCAGGGCCCTTGTGGTCCTTCCCCGGACATGGGCGCGGCGAGGGTCCCCCGGCCGCGACGGCTCTCCCGTTGACCCACTCTCTCGCCTTGGGTGGTGGTGATGGAGGCGGCTGCCTACGCCTCAGCCCGGCATCTCGGAGGGGGGTCGCCCGGGCAGCCAGCCAGCCAGCCTGTTGGCCCCGCGGCCTGCACAGGCGGAGTGGGGACACTTGCGCTCTATGACTCTGCTCCCAGGGAGGTGGCAGAGGGGCGGCCGCGGTGCTTTGACTTTGAGCGGTCCCCACTCCAGCACTCTGAGAAATAGTCACTTTGTCAAAGACCGCACACCGCTCGTTCCCTTATATGCAAAAAAGGTGTTCGTCCTGACGTTTTGCGAGCCCTTATTTTACCGTCGTCGGCGCTATCAGGGGAAACAGGCCCGCTCCTTCCGCCTTCATGGAACCGTAGCTCGGCCCCGAGGGCCCAGGATTACCCTCATACCGGTTCTCACGACATGCGTCGACACTCGGCTCAGCCCCGGCAGCCGCAGCTCCCGCCGGCCCGGCCGGCCGGGTCCGCACCCCTGGCCGGCGCCTGGAGCGTCTGGACTTTGTCGTTTTCTCTCCAAGACTCGTCTCTGCCAACTGCCGTGGACTTCGGCGGGGGCTGCCGCGGGCTGTGCCCGGCCTCTTGGGGGTCCCGCCTGCCCGCGCAGGCAGCTAGGACAGGGTTATCAGCGCTCTCAGGGGGGGCCTCCGCAGACCCCCCACAGGTGGCTCCGTACACCTCTTGAACGTGGCGCCCGGCCGCTCGGAGAGCGGGGTCTTCCCGGGCAAGCCGCCTGTGGGCCCCACGGCCTGGACAGGCGGAGCGGAGACAAGCCCAGGCTACCGGCAGGATCGACCGGCTGGCAGCCGTGGTGGAACAACGGGGACGCCTCGCGCCGCCGCGGGCCGCCGTCCTCCGTCTCTCTCCCACTCTCGGAGGCAGGCCGCCCGAGGCCAACGGGCCTCGGACGGCGTGGGGTGGAAGGGCTCCACCCCAGGGGAAGAAAACACGCCCGCGCTCGTTTGCACAGTCTGCCCCGGCCCGGCATCTCGGAGGGGGGGTCGCCCGGGCAGCCAGCCAGCCAGCCTGTTGGCCCCGTGGCCTGCACAGGCGGAGTGGGGACCCTCGCGCTCGATGACTCTGCTCCCAGGGAGGTGGCAGAGGGGCGGACGCGGTGCTTTGACTTTGAGCGGTCCCCACTCCCTTCTCAGCACATTGAGAAATAGTCACTTTGTCAAAGACCGCACACCGCTCGTTCCCTTATATGCAAAAAAGGTGTTCGTCCTGACGTTTTGCGAGGCCTTATTTTACCGCCGTCGGCGCTATCAGGGGAAGCGGGCCCGCTCCTTCCGCCTTCCTGGAACCGTGCCTCGGCCCCGAGGGCCCAGGATTACCCTCATACCGGTTCTCACGACATGCATCGACACTCGGCTCAGCCCCGGCAGCCGCAGCTCCCGCCGGCCCGACCAGCCGGGTCCGTCCCCCTGGCCGGCGCCCGGAGCGTTTGGACTTTGTCGTTTTTTCATCCAACACTCTCCTCTGGCAAATGCCATGGACTTCAGCGGGGGCTGCCGCGGGCTGTTCCCCGCCTCCTGGGTGTCCTGCCCTGCAACACCGGAGGCTCAGGCAGGGTCTTGAGCTACTGCTGGTAGGTGCACCTCGGGGGCCCTCCGCAGCCGCCCCGGGCCACCCCTGCAGCCAGCACACCGCTGCCAACAGCCCGCTCCCCATCACCAGCCAGCCCCTCTGCATACATCTGCTGGGGGTGCATTTTTGACTTCCCCCGCTTTGGCCTATGGGGAAAAGCCAGGGGGGAAACCTCCAGAGTCAGGCCGACCTCCTGGAACTCTAGCCCGGCCTGGAGCTACCGGTTTGTCCCCTTCCCGGTTCTCAGGACGTGCATCGCCACTCGGCTCAGCCCCAGCCGCCGCAGCTCCCGCCGGCCCGGCCAGCCGGGTCCGTCCCCCTGGCCGGCGCCTGGAGGCGTTTGGACTTTGTCATTTTTTTTCAAAGACTCATCTCTGCCAACTGCCCTGGGCTTCAGCAGTGGCTGCCGCGGGCTGTGCACGGCCTCCTGGTGGGGTCCCGCCTGCCCGCGCAGGCATCTAGGACAGGGTTCTCAGCAAGGGCTTGGAGGCGCCCTCAGGGGGGCCTCCGCAGGCCCCCAAGGTGGCTTCGTACACCTCTCGAACGTGGCGCCCGGCCGCTCGGAGAGCGGGGTCTGCCCGGGCAGCCAGCCAGCCTGTCGGCCCCGCGGCCTGCACAGGCGGAGTGGGGACACTCGCGCTCGATGACTCTGCTCCCAGGGAGGTGGCAGAGGGGCGGCCGCGGTGCTTTGACTTTGAGCGGTCCCCACTCCCTTCTCAGCACTCTGAGAAATAGTCACTTTGTCAAAGACGGCACACCGCTCGTTCCCTTATATGCAAAAAAGGTGTTCGTCCTGACGTTTTGCGAGGCCTTAATTTACCGCCGTCGGCGCTATCAGGGCAAACAGGCCCGCTCCTTCCGCCTTCCTGGAACCGTGCCTCGGCCCGGAGGGCCCAGGATTACCCTCATACCGGTTCTCACGACATGCATCGATACTCGGCTCAGCCCCGGCAGCCGCAGCTCCCGCCGGCCCGGCCAGCCGGGTCCGCCCCCCTGGCCGGCACGCCTGGAGCGTTTGGACTTTGTCATTTTTCTCAAAGACTCATCTCTGCCAACTGCCGTGGGATTCAGCAGGGGCTGCCACGGCTGTTCCCCGCCTCCTGGGTTTCCTGCCCTGCAACACCGGAGGGTCAGGGGGGGTCTTGAGCAACTACTGGTAGGTGCAGCACCTCGGGGGCCCTCTGCAGCCAGCACACGGCTGCCAACAGCCCGCTCCCCATCACCCGCCAGCCCCTCTGCATACATCTGCCGGGGGTGCTTTTTTGACTTCCCCCATGTTGGCCTATGGGGAAAAGCCAGGGGGAAAACCTCCAGAGTCAGGCCGACCTCCTGGAACCCTAGCCCGGCCTGGAGCTACTGGTTTGCCCCCTTCCCGGTTCTCAGGACATGCCTTGACACTCGGCTCAGCCCCGGCAGCCGCAGCCCCCGCCGGCCCGGCCAGCCGGGTCCGCCACCCTGCCCGGCGCCTGGAGCGTTTGGACTTTGTCGTTTTTTTCTCAAAGACTCATCTCTGCCAACTGCCAAGGACTACAGCAGGGGCTGCCACCTGCTGTTCCCCGCCAATGGGTGTCCTGCCCTGCAACACCGGAGGCTCGGGCAGGGTCTTGAGCAACTGCTGGTAGGTGCTCTCAGGGGGCCCCGCCACACCCCCCAGGCCCACCTCCAGGGCCTCCCTCCCGGCCCCTGGAGCTGCCAGCACCCCCTCGCCCTCAACACTCTCTCCCCGTTGGGACTTTGAAACTTTTCTGACCGTGCAGGCTTCGTCAAACGGCAAGGGGGCAACCGGCGTTCTGTGCCCGGCCTCCTGGGGTCCTGCCCGGGCACATCGGAGGCTCAGCCTGGGTTTTCAGCCACCACGGGCAGGTGCACTCAGGGGGCCCTCCGCAGCCGCCCATGCACACCTCTGCAGCCAGCACACCGCTGCCAACAGCCCGCTCCCCGTCACCAGCCAGCCCCTTCTGCATACATCTGGCGGGGGTGCTTTTTTGACTTCCCCCATTTTGGCCTATGGGGAAAAGCCAGGGGGAAAACCTCCAGAGTCAGGCCGACCTCCTGGAACTCGAGCTCGGCCTGGAGCCACCGGTTTGTCCCCTTCCCGGTTCTCAGGAGATGCACTGACACTCGGCTCAGCCCCGGCAGCCGCAGCCCCCGCCGGCCCGGCCAGCCGGGTCCGCACCCCTGGCCGGCACGCCTGGAGCGTTTGGACTTTGTCATTTTCACGACTTGTCTCCTCAGACATTGTCCGACTGCAAGGGGGGCTGCCGCGGTCCGTGCCCAGCCTCCAGGGGTTGCCCCCGGCCCCTGGAGCAGCCAGCACCCCCTCTCCCTCAACACTCCCTCCCCGTGGGGACTTTGAAACTTTTTCTGACCGTGCAAGCTTCATCGGACGGCAAGGGGGCAGGCTGCGGTCTGTGCCCGGCCTCCTGGGTTCCTGCCCGGGCACATCGGAGGCTCAGGCTGGGTGTTGAGTGACTACTGGTAGGTGCACTCAGGGGGCCCTCCGCAGACGCCCAGGCACACCTCTGCAGCCAGCACACTGCTGCCAACAGCCCGCTCCCCATCACCCCCCAGGCCCTCTGCATACATCTGGCGGGGGTGCTTTTTTGACTTCCCCCATTTTGGCCTATGGGGAAAAGCCAAGGGGAAAACCTCCAGAGTCAGGCCGACCTCCTGGAACTCGAGCTCGGCCTGGAGCCACCGGTTTGTCCCCTTCCCGGTTCTCAGGACATGCATTGACACTCGGCTCAGCCCCGGCAGCCGCAGCCCCCGCCAGCCCGGCCAGCCGGGTCCGCCGCCCTGGCCGGCGCCTGGAGCGTTTGGACTTTGTCATTTTCATGACTTGTCTCCTCAAACTTTGTTCGACTGCAAGGGGGCGTGCCGCGGTCCGTGCCTAGCCTCCAGGGGTTGCCCCCGGCCCCTGGAGCAGCCAGCACCCCCTCGCCCTCAACACTCTCCCCCCGTGGGGACTTTGAAACTTTTTTTCTGACCGTGCAAGCTTCATCGGACGGCAAGGGGGCAAGCTGCGGTCTGTGCCCGGCCTCCTGGGTTCCTGCCCGGGCACATCGGAGGCTCAGGCTGGGTGTTGAGTGACTACTGGTAGGTGCACTCAGGGGGCCCTCCGCAGACGCCCAGGCACACCTCTGCAGCCAGCACACTGCTGCCAACAGCCCACTCCCCGTCACCCCCCAGCCCCTCTGCATACATCTGCTGGGGGTGCTTTTTTGACTTCCCCCATTTTGGCCTATGGGGAAAAGCCAGGGGGAAAACCTCCAGAGTCAGGCCGACCTCCTGGAACTCTAGCCCGGCCGGGAGCTACCGGTTTGTCCCCTTCCCGGTTCTCAGGACCTGCATTGACACTCGGCTCTTCCCCAGCCGCCGCAGCTCCCGCCGGCCCGGCCAGCCGGGTCCTCCCCCCTGGCCGGCGCCTGGAGCGTTTGGACTTTGTCATTTTATTCAAAGACCCACCTCTGCCAACCGCCGTGGGCTTCAGCAGTGGCTGCCGCGGGCTGTGCCCGGCCTACTGGGGGGTCCCGCCTGCCCGCGCAGGCAGCTAGGACAGGGCTCTCAGCAAGGGCTTGGAGGCGGTGTCAGGGGGGGCCTCCGCAGCCCCCCCAAGGTGGCTTCCTACACCTCTCGAACGTTGGGGCCCGGCCGCTCGGAGAGCGGGGTCTGCCCGGGCAGCCAGCCAGCCTGTCGGCACCGCGGCCTGGAAAGGCGGAGTGGGGACACTCGCGCTCGATGACTCTGCTCCCAGGGAGGTGGCAGAGGGGCGGCCGCGGTGCTTTGACTTTGAGCGGCCCCCACTCCCTTCTCTGCACTATGAGAAATAGTCACTTTGTGAGAGACCGCACTCCGCTCGTTCCCTTATATGCAATAAAGGTGTTCGTCCTGACGTTTTGCGAGGCCTTAATTTACCGCCGTCGGCGCTATCAGGGGAAACAGGCCCGCTCCTTCCGCCCTCCTGGAACCGTGCCTCGGCCCGGAGCGACCAGGATTACCCTCATACCGGTTCTCACGACATACATCGACACTCGGCTCAGCCCCGGCAGCCGCAGCTCCCACCGGCCCAGCCAGCCGGCTCCGCCACCCTGCCCGGCACGCCTGGAGCGTTTGGACTTTGTCATTTTCATGACTTGTCTCCTCAAACTTTGCTCGACCGCAAGGGGGGCTGCCGCAGTCCGTGCCCAGCCTCCAGGGGTTGCCCCCGGCCCCTGGAGCTGCCAGCACCCCCTCGCCCTCAACACTCTCTCCCCGTTGGGACTCTGAAACTTTTTCTGACCGTGCAAGCTTCGTCAAACGGCAAGGGGGCAGGCTGCGGTCTGTGCCCGGCCTCCTGGGGTCCTGCCCGGGGACATCGGAGGCTCAGCCAGGGTTTTGAGCCACCGCTGGCAGGTGCACTCAGGGGGCCCTCCGCAGCCGCCCATGCACACCTCTTCAGCCAGCACACTGCTGCCAAACACCCGCTCCCCATCACCCCCCAGCCCCTCTGCATACATCTGCTGGGGGTGCTTTTTTGACTTCCCCCATTTTGGCCTATGGGGAAAAGCCAGGGGGAAAACCTCCAGAGTCAGGCCGACCTTCTGGAACTCGAGCTCGGCCTGGAGCCGCCGGTTTGTCCCCTTCCCGGTTCTCAGGACATGCATTGACACTCGGCACAGCCCCGGCAGCCGCAGCCCCCGCCGGCCCGGCCAGCCGGGTCCGCCACCCTGCCCGGCGCCTGGAGCGTTTGGACTTTGTCGTTTTTTTCTCCAAGACTCGCCTCTGGCACATGCCATGGACCTCAGCGGGGGCTGCTCCCCGCCTCCTGGGTGTCCTGCCCGGGCACATCGGAGGCTCAGCCTGGGTCTTGGGCCCCTTCTGGTAGGTGCACTTTGGGGGCCCTCCGCAGCCGCCCAGGCCCACCTCCTGCAGCCACCACACAGCTGCCAACTGCCCGCTCTCCGTCACCCGCCAGCCCCTCTGCATACATCTGCTGGGGGTGCTTTTTTGACTTCCCCCATTGTGGCCAATGGGAAAATGCCAAGGGGAAAACCTCCAGAGTCCTGCCGACCTCCTGGAACTCCAACCCGGCCTGGAGCCACCGGTTTGTCCCCTTCCCGGTTCTCAGGACCTGCATTGACACTCGGCTCAGCCCCGGCCGCCGCAGCTCCCGCCAGCCCGGCCAGCCGGGTCCGCACCCCAGGCCGGCGCCTGGAGCGTTTGGACTTTGTCATTTTCATGACTTGTCTCCTCAAACTTTGTTCGACTGCAAGGGGGGCTGCCGCAGTCCGTGCCCAGCCTCCAGGGGTTGCCCCCGGCCCCTGGAGCAGCCAGCACCTCCTCGCCGTCAACACTCTCCCCCCGTGGGGACTTTGAAACTTTTCTGACCGTGCAAGCTTCGTCAAACGGCAAGGGGGCAAGCGGCGGGCTCTGCCCGGCCTCCTGGGGTCCTGCCCGGGCACATCGGAGGCTCAGCGGGGGTTTTCAGCCACCACTGGTAGGTGCGCTTTGGGGGCCCTCCGCAGCCGCCCCGGGCCACCCCTGCAGCCAGCACACTGCTGCCAACAGCCCGCCGCTCTCCCACACCAGCCAGCCCCGTCTGCACACATCTGCCGGGGGTGCTTTTTTGAGAAACACTGTCACTTTGTCAAAGACCGCACACCGCTCGTTCCCTTATACCCCGACAAGGTGTTCGTGCTGACGTTTTGCGAGGCCTTATTTTACCGCCGTCGGCGCTATCAGGGGAAGCGGGCCCGCTCCTTCCGCCCTCCTGGAACCGTGCCTCGGCCCGGAGCGGCCAGGTTTACCCTCATACCGGTTCTCGTGACCTGCATTGACACTCGGCTCTTCCCCGGCCGCCGCAGCTCCCGCCGGTCCGACCAGCCGGGTCCGCCCCCCTGGACGGCACGCCTGGAGCGTTTGGACTTTGTCATTTTCATGACTTGTCTCCTCAAACTTTGTTCGACTGCAAGGGGGGCTGCCGCAGTCCGGGCCCAGCCTCCAGCGGTTGCCCCCGGCCGCTGGAGCTGCCAGCACCCCCTCGCCGTCAACACTCTCTCCCCGTTGGGACTTTGAAACTTTTCTGACCGTGCAAGCTTCGTCAAACGGCAATGGGGGGCAACCGGCGTTCTGTGCCCGGCCTCCTGGGGTCCTGCCCGGGCACATCGGAGGCTCAGCCTGGGTTTTCAGCCACCACGGGCAGGTGCACTCAGGGGGCCCACCGCAGCCGCCCAGGCCCACCCCTGCAGCCACCACACAGCTGCCAACAGCCCGCTCTCCGTCACCCCCCAGCCCCTTCTGCATACATCTGCCGGGGGTGCTTTTTTGCCTCCCCCCGTTTTGGCCTATGGGGAAAAGCCAGGGGGAAAACCTCCAGAGTCAGGCCGACCTCCTGGAACTCCAACCCGGACTGGAGCCACCGGTTTGTCCCCTTCCCGGTTCTCAGGAGATGCATCGACACTCGGCTCAGCCCCGGCAGCCGCAGCACCCGCCGGCCAGGCCAGCCACGTCCGCCCCCCTGGCCGGCGCCTGGAGCGTTTGGACTTTGTCATTTTTTTTCCCAAGACTCGCCTCTGCCAACTGCCAAGGACTTCAGCAGGGGCTGCCACGGCTGTTCCCCGCCTCCTGGGGTTCATGCCCGGGCACACCGGAGGCTCAGGCGGGGTCTTGAGCAACTGCTGTTGGGTGCTCTCAGGGGGCCCCTCCACACCCCCAGGCCGACCTCCAGGGGCTGCCCCCGGACCCTGGGGCAGCCAGCACCCCCTCGCCGTCAACCCTCTCCCCCCGTTGGGACTTTGAAACTTTTCTGACCGTGCGAGCTTCATCGGACGGGAAGGGGGCGACCTGCGGGCTCTGCCCGGCCTCCCGGGGTCCCTGCCCGGGCCCCGTGGGAGGTACAGGCAGGGTTTCTCACCTACTACCCGTAGGCACTCTCAGGGGGCCCTCCGCGCCCTCAGGCCGCCCTCCCCGGGCTTCCCCCGGGTCCGCGGAGCAGCCCGCCACCCCTCGCCGCACTGTCTCTCGCCCCCCGTCGGGACTTTGAAACTTTTCCCCCCGTGCAAACCTCACCGGGGGGCAGAGGGAGAGACCTGCGGGCCGTGCCCGGCCTCCCGGGACTCCCTCCGGGCAGCGCGGGCGGCTCGGACGGGGTTTTCAGCGAGTGCTGGGGGGGGTGTCTTCGGGGGCCCCCCGCGGGCCCCCCGGGGCACCCGCGCGGGGTGGCCCCTGCTGCCAGGCACCCACTCCCTATCGACCATCCAGCCCCCCTACATACATCTGGCGGGGGTGCTTTTTTGAGTTCCCCCATTTTGGCAACTTGGCACATCCTATGGGGAAACCGGCAAAATCATGCCGACCTCCTGGAACTCCGGCTCGGCCTGGAGCCGCCGGTTTGTCCCCTTCCCGGTTCTCAGGCATTTTCGGACTTTGTCATTTTTTCAGCCCTCTCTGTCAATGCGGACAGCGGGAGCTGCCGCGGTCTGTGCCCAGGCACCAGGCTCTCCAAACGGACGCCGGCGGAGGGTCAGGGGGTGTCTCGGCCAGATACTGAAAAACACTCAGGGGGTGCCCAGGCACCAGGCACTCCAAACGGACACCGTCGGAGGGTCAGGGGGTGTCTCAGCCAGATACTGAAAAACACTCAGGGGCGCACGGGGGCTGCACAGGGCCACCCCAGGCGGCTCCCCCGGGCACCCGGGCGGCCATATTGGCGGCTGGGACCCCCTCTTCAGCAAACGCCAGGGGGCGCTCAGGGGCGCACGGGGGCTGCTCCACTCGCCCCAGGCCGGCCTCCCTGAGGCGGGCACATTAGCGGCTGAGACCCCCTCTCCACCAATGACCGGGGGACGCTCAGGGACACACGGGGGCTGCTCCACTCGCCCCAGGCCGGACTCCCTGAGGCGGGCACATTAGCGGCTGAGACCCCCTCTCCACCAAAGACCGGGGGGCGCTCAGGGACACACGGGGGCTGCTCCACTCGCCCCAGGCCGGCCTCCCTAGGTACCCGGGCGGGCACATTAGCGGCTGAGACCCCCTCTCCACCAAAGACCGGGGGACGCTCAGGGACACACGGGGGCTGCTCCACTCGCCCCAGGCCGGCCTCCCTGGGTACCCAGGCGGGCACATTAGCGGCTGAGACCCCCTCTTCAGCAAACGCCAGGGGACACTCAGGGACACACGGGGGCTGCTCCACTCGCCCCAGGCCGGCCTCCCTAGGTACCCGGGCGGGCACATTAGCGGCTGAGACCCCCTCTTCAGCAAACGCCAGGGGACACTTAGGGGCACACGGGGGCTGCTCCACTCGCCCCAGGCCGGCCTCCCTAGGTACCCGGGCGGGCACATTAGCGGCTGAGACCCCCTCTCGACCAAAGACCAGGGGACACTCAGGGACACACGGGGGCTGCTCCACTCGCCCCAGGCCGGCCTCCCTAGGTACCCGGGCGGGCACACTAGCGGCTGAGACCCCCTCTCGACCAAAGACCGGGGGACGCTCAGGGACACACGGGGGCCGCTCCACTCACCCCCAGGCCGACCTCCAGGGCCTCCCTCCCGGCCCCTGGAGCAGCCAGCGCCCCCTCGCCGTCAACACTCTCTCCCCCGTTGGGACTTTGAAACTTTTTCTGACCGTGCAAGCTTCATCGGACGGCAAAGGGGGCAAGCTGCGGTCCGTGCCCGGCCTGCTGGGGTCCTGCCCGGGGACATCGGAGGCTCAGCCAGGGTCTTGAGCCACCGCTGGCAGGTGCACTTTGGGGGCCCTCCGCAGCCGCCCCGGGCCACCCCTTGCAGCCAGCACACTGCTGCCAACAGCCCGCCGCTCTCCGTCACCAGCCAGCCCCGTCTGCACGCATCTGCCGGGGGTGCTTTTTTTGGAGAAATACTGTCACTTTGTCAAAGACCGCACACCGCTCGTTCCCTTATACCCCGACAAGGTGTTCGTGGTGACGTTTTGCGAGGCCTTATTTTACCGTCGTCGGCGCTATCAGGGGAAACGGGCCCGCTGCTTCCGCCCTCCTGGAACCCTGGCTCGGCCCGGAGCGACCAGGATTACCCTCATACCGGTTCTCACGACCTGCATCGACACTCGGCTCAGCCCCGGCAGCCGCAGCTCCCGCCGGCCCGGCCAGCCCGGTCCGCACCCCTGGCCAGCGCCTGGAGCGTTTGGACTTTGTCGTTTTTCTCAAAGACCCATCTCTGCCAACTGCCGTGGGCTTCAGCGGGGGCTGCTCCCCGCCTCCTGGGTGTCCTGCCCGGGCACATCGGAGGCTCAGCCTGGGTCATCAGCCCCTACTGCTAGGTGCACTCAGGGGGCCCTCCGCAGCCGCCCAGGCCCACCCCTGCAGCCAGCACACGGCTGCCAGCAGCCACCACACAGCTGCCAACAGCCCGCTCTCCGTCACCCCCCAGCCCCTTCTGCATACATCTGCCGGGGGTGCTTTTTTGACTTCCCCCCTTTTGGCCTATGGGGAAATGCCAAGGGGAAAACCTCCAGAGTCAGGCCGACCTCATGGAACTCCAACCCGGCCTGGAGCCACCGGTTTGTCCCCTTCCCGGTTCTCAGGACATGCATTGACACTCGGCTCAGCCCCGGCAGCTGCAGCTCCCGCCGGCCCGGCCAGCCGGGTCCGCACCCCTGGCCGGCTCGCCTGGAGCGTTTGGACTTTGTCGTTTTTTCTCCAAGACTCGCCTCTGCCAACTGCCAAGGACTTCAGCGGGGGCTGCCCCCCGCCTCTTGGGTGTCCTGCCCGGGCACATCGGAGGCTCAACCCGGGTCTTCAGCCCCTGCTGATAGGTGCACTCCGGGGGCCCTCCGCAGCCGCCCAGGCCCACCCCTGCAGCCAGCACACGGCTGCCAGCAGCCACCACACAGCTGCCAACAGCTCGCTCTCCGTCACCCCCCCAGCCCCTTCTGCATACATCTGCTGGGGGTGCTTTTTTGACTTCCCCCCTTTTGGCCTATGGGAAAATGCCATGGGGAAAACCTCCAGAGTCAGGCCGACCTCCTGGAACTCCCACCCGGCCTGGAGCCACAGGTTTGTCCCCTTCCCGGTTCTCACGACATGCATCGACACTCGGCTCAGCCCCGGCAGCCGCAGCTCCCGCCGGCCCGGCCAGCCCGGTCCGCACCCCTGGCCAGCGCCTGGAGCGTTTGGACTTTGTCATTTTTTTCTCCAAGACCCATCTCTGCCAACTGCCGTGGGCTTCAGCGGGGGCTGCTCCCCGCCTCCTGGGTGTCCTGCCCGGGCACATCGGAGGCTCAGGCAATGTCTTGAGCCACCGCTGGTAGGTGCGCTTCGGGGGCCCTCGGCTGCCGCCCAGGCCCACCCCTGCAGCCAGCACACGGCTGCCAGCAGCCACCACACAGCTGCCAACAGCCCGCTCTCCGTCACCCCCCAGCCCAACTCTGCATACATCTGCCGGGGGTGCTTTTTTGACTTCCCCCCTTTTGGCCTACGGGAAAAAGCTAAGGGGAAAACCTCCAGAGTCAGGCCGACCTCCTGGAACTCCAACCCGGCCTGGAGCCACCGGTTCGTCCCCTTCCCGGTTCTCAGGACATGCATAGACACTCGGCTCAGCCCCGGCAGCCGCAGCCCCCGCCGGCCCGGCCAGCCCGGTCCGCACCCCTGGCCAGCGCCTGGAGCGTTTGGACTTTGTCATTTTTTTCTCCAAGACCCATCTCTGCCAACTGCCGTGGGCTTCAGCGGGGGCTGCTCCCCGCCTCCTGGGCGTCCTGCCCGGGCACATCGGAGGCTCAGCCTGGGTCTTGAGCCCCTACTGGTAGGTGCACTCTGAAGGCGCCCTCCGCAGCCGCCCAGGCCCACCCCTGCAGCCACCACACAGCTGCCAACAGCACGCTCTCCGTCACCCCCCAGCCCAACTCTGCATACATCTGCCGGGGGTGCTTTTTTGACTTCCCCCCTTTTGGCCTATGGGGAAAAGCTAAGGGGAAAACCTCCAGAGTCAGGCCGACCTCCTGGAACTCCAACCCGGCCTGGAGCCACAGGTTTGTCCCCTTCCCGGTTCTCACGACATGCATCGACACTCGGCTCAGCCCCGGCAGCCGCAGCCCCCGCCGGCCCGGCCAGCCGGGGTCAACCGCCCTGGCCGGCGCCTGGAGCGTTTGGACTTTGTCATTTTTTCTCCAAGACTCGATTCTGGCACATGCCATGGACTTCAGCGGGGGCTGTTCCACGCCTCCCGGGTGTCCTGCCCGGGCACATCGGAGGCTCAGGCAATGTCTTCAACCACCGCTGGCAGGTGCACTCAGGGGGCCCTCCGCAGCCGCCCCGGGCCCACCCCTGCAGCCAGCACACGGCTGCCAGCAGCCACCACACAGCTGCCAACAGCCCGCTCTCCGTCACCCCCCAGCCCAACTCTGCATACATCTGCCGGGGGTGCTTTTTTGACTTCCCCCCTTTTGGACTATGGGGAAAAGCTAAGGGGAAAACCTCCAGAGTCAGGCCGACCTCCTGGAACTCCCACCCGGCCTGGAGCCACAGGTTTGTCCCCTTCCCGGTTCTCACGACATGCATCGACACTCGGCTCAGCCCCGGCAGCCGCAGCTCCCGCCGGCCCGGCCAGCCCGGTCCGCACCCCTGGCCAGCGCCTGGAGCGTTTGGACTTTGTCGTTTTTTTCTCCAAGACTCCTATCTGCCAACTGCTGTGGACTTCAGCGGTGGCTGCCGCGGGCTATGCGCGGCCTCCTGGGGGTCCCGCCTGCCCGCGCAGGCAGCTAGGACGGGGTTATCAGCAAAGCCTGTGAGGCGCTCTCATGGGGAGGGGGGGCTCCGCAGCCCCCCAAGGTGGCTTCGTACACCTCTTGAACGTTGCGGCCCGGCCGCTCGGAGAGAGCGGTGTCTACCCGGGCAGACAGCCTGTCGGCCCCGCGGCCTGGGCAGGCGGAGCAGGTACTCTTGCGCTCGGGGGCTCTGCTCGGCCCGGAGAGTTGTGTGCGGGGCGCCGTCGCCTCGCTGGAACCAGGGGCGTCGTGACGTTCGCGCGCGCCTAGCCGCCGCCAGAACAGGCCAGAAAGGTTGAGCTGCATACGGATCTAAGCCGTTGCCCAAACTAACTCTGGCCCGTGTGACACAGCCGCGCGCGCGCTTTCCTACGACACTCGACCGCCGGGCTCCCTCGGCCTGGGAGGCACTCTCGGGGCGGGGGGCACCGCAGCCCCCCAAGGTGGCTTCGTACACCTCTTGAACGTGGCGCCCGGCCGCTCGGAGAGCGGGGTCTACCCGGGCAGACAGCCTGTTGGCCCCGCGGCCTGGACAGGCGGAGCGGGGACACTTGCGCTCGGGGGCTCTGCTCCAAGGAGCGAGAGCGGCCACTCTGCTCGGCCCGGAGAGTGGGGTGCGGGGCGCCGTCGCATCGCTGGAGCCAGGGGCGTCGTGCCGTGCGCGCACGCCTAGCCGCCGCCAGAACAGGCCGGAAAGGTTGAGCTGCATACGGATCTAAGCCGTTGCCCAAACTAACTCTGGCCCGTGTGACCGACACAGCCGCGCACGCGCTTTCCTACGACACTCGACCGCCGGGCTCCCTCGGCCTGGGAGGCACTCTCGGGGCGGGGGGCACCGCAGCCCCCCAAGGTGGCTTCCGTACACCTCTTGAACGTTGGGGCCCGGCCGCTCGGAGAGCGGGGTCTACCCGGGCAGACAGCCTGTCGGCCCCGCGGCCTGGACAGGCGGAGCGGGGACTCTTGCGCTCGGGGGCTCTGCTCCAAGGAGCGAGAGCGGCCGCTCTGCACGGCCCGGAGAGCGGGGTGCGGGGCGCCGTCGCCTCGCTGGAACCAGGGGCGTCGTGACGTTCGCGCGCGCCTAGCCGCCGCCAGAACAGGCCGGAAAGGTTGAGCTGCATACGGATCTAAGCCGTTGCCCAAACTAACTCTGGCCCGTGTGACCGACACAGCCGCGCACGCGCTTTCCTACGACACTCGACCGCCAGGCTCCCCTCGGCCTGGGAGGCACTCTCGGGGCGGGGGGCACCGCAGCCCCCCAAGGTGGCTTCGTACACCTCTTGAACGTGGCGCCCGGCCGCTCGGAGAGCGGGGTCTACCCGGGCAGACAGCCTGTCGGCCCCGCGGCCTGGACAGGCGGAGCGGGGACACTTGCACTCGGGGGCTCTGCTCCAAGGAGCGAGAGCGGCCACTCTGCTCGGCCCGGAGAGTGGGGTGCGGGGCGCCGTCGCATCGCTGGAGCCAGGGGCGTCGTGCCGTGCGCGCACGCCTAGCCGCCGCCAGAACAGGCCGGAAAGGATGAGCTTCATACGGATCTAAGCCGTTGCCCAAACTACCTCTGGCCCCTGTGACCGACACAGCCGTGGCACGCGCTTTCCTACGACACTCGACCGCCGGGCTCCCTCGGCCTGGGAGGCACTCTCGGGGAGGGGGGCACCGCAGCCCCCCCAAGGTGGCTTCCGTACACCTCTTGAACGTTGGGGCCCGGCCGCTCGGAGAGCGGGGTCTACCCGGGCAGACAGCCCGTCGGCCCCGCGGCCTGGACAGGCGGAGCGGGGACAAGCCAAGGCTACCGGCGGGCGGGATCGACCGGGTAGCCGCCGTGGGGAACACAACTTGGACGTCTCGCGCCGTCGCGGACCACCGTCCTCCGTCTCTCTCTCCCTCTCTCGGAAGGGAGGCCGCCCGAGGCGCACGGGCCTCGGACGGCCAGGGGTGGAAGGGCTCCACCCCAAGGTGGCTTCCGTACACCTCTTGAACGTTGGGGCCCGGCCGCTCGGTGAGAGCGGGGTCTACCCGGGCAGACAGCCCGTCGGCCCCGCGGCCTGGACAGGCGGAGCGGGGACAAGCCAAGGCTACCGGCGGGCGGGATCGACCGGGTAGCCGCCGTGGGGAACACAACTTGGACGTCTCGCGCCGTCGCGGACCACCGTCCTCCGTCTCTCTCTCCCTCTCTCGGAAGGGAGGCCGCCCGAGGCGCACGGGCCTCGGACGGCCAGGGGTGGAAGGGCTCCACCCCAAGGTGGCTTCCGTACACCTCTTGAACGTTGGGGCCCGGCCGCTCGGTGAGAGCGGGGTCTACCCGGGCAAACAGCCCGTCGGCCACGCGGCCTGGACAGGCGGAGCGGGGGCAAGCCAAGGCTACCGGCGGGCGGGATCGACCGGGTAGCCGCCGTGGGGAACACAACTTGGACGTCTCGCGCCGTCGCGGACCACCGTCCTCCGTCTCTCTCTCCCTCTCTCGGAAGGGAGGCCGCCCGAGGCGCACGGGCCTCGGACGGCCAGGGGTGGAAGGGCTCCACCCCAAGGTGGCTTCCGTACACCTCTTGAACGTTGGGGCCCGGCCGCTCGGTGAGAGCAGGGTCTACCCGGGCAAACAGCCTGTCGGCCACGCGGCCTGGACAGGCGGAGTGGGGGCAAGCCAAGGCTACCGGCGGGCGGGATCGACCGGGTAGCCGCCGTGGGGAACACAACTTGGACGTCTCGCGCCGTCGCGGACCACCGTCCTCCGTCTCTCTCTCCCTCTCTCGGAAGGGAGGCCGCCCGAGGCGCACGGGCCTCGGACGGCCAGGGGTGGAAGGGCTCCACCCCAAGGTGGCTTCCGTACACCTCTTGAACGTTGGGGCCCGGCCGCTCGGTGAGAGCGGGGTCTACCCGGGCAGACAGCCCGTCGGCCCCGCGGCCTGGACAGGCGGAGCGGGGACAAGCCAAGGCTACCGGCGGGCGGGATCGACCGGGTAGCCGCCGTGGGGAACACAACTTGGACGTCTCGCGCCGTCGCGGACCACCGTCCTCCGTCTCTCTCTCCCTCTCTCGGAAGGGAGGCCGCCCGAGGCGCACGGGCCTCGGACGGCCAGGGGTGGAAGGGCTCCACCCCAAGGTGGCTTCCGTACACCTCTTGAACGTTGGGGCCCGGCCGCTCGGTGAGAGCGGGGTCTACCCGGGCAAACAGCCCGTCGGCCACGCGGCCTGGACAGGCGGAGCGGGGGCAAGCCAAGGCTACCGGCGGGCGGGATCGACCGGGTAGCCGCCGTGGGGAACACAACTTGGACGTCTCGCGCCGTCGCGGACCACCGTCCTCCGTCTCTCTCTCCCTCTCTCGGAAGGGAGGCCGCCCGAGGCGCACGGGCCTCGGACGGCCAGGGGTGGAAGGGCTCCACCCCAAGGTGGCTTCCGTACACCTCTTGAACGTTGGGGCCCGGCCGCTCGGTGAGAGCGGGGTCTACCCGGGCAGACAGCCCGTCGGCCCCGCGGCCTGGACAGGCGGAGCGGGGACAAGCCAAGGCTACCGGCGGGCGGGATCGACCGGGTAGCCGCCGTGGGGAACACAACTTGGACGTCTCGCGCCGTCGCGGACCACCGTCCTCCGTCTCTCTCTCCCTCTCTCGGAAGGGAGGCCGCCCGAGGCGCACGGGCCTCGGACGGCCAGGGGTGGAAGGGCTCCACCCCAAGGTGGCTTCCGTACACCTCTTGAACGTTGGGGCCCGGCCGCTCGGTGAGAGCGGGGTCTACCCGGGCAAACAGCCCGTCGGCCACGCGGCCTGGACAGGCGGAGCGGGGGCAAGCCAAGGCTACCGGCGGGCGGGATCGACCGGGTAGCCGCCGTGGGGAACACAACTTGGACGTCTCGCGCCGTCGCGGACCACCGTCCTCCGTCTCTCTCTCCCTCTCTCGGAAGGGAGGCCGCCCGAGGCGCACGGGCCTCGGACGGCCAGGGGTGGAAGGGCTCCACCCCAAGGTGGCTTCCGTACACCTCTTGAACGTTGGGGCCCGGCCGCTCGGTGAGAGCAGGGTCTACCCGGGCAAACAGCCTGTCGGCCACGCGGCCTGGACAGGCGGAGTGGGGGCAAGCCAAGGCTACCGGCGGGCGGGATCGACCGGGTAGCCGCCGTGGGGAACACAACTTGGACGTCTCGCGCCGTCGCGGACCACCGTCCTCCGTCTCTCTCTCCCTCTCTCGGAAGGGAGGCCGCCCGAGGCGCACGGGCCTCGGACGGCCAGGGGTGGAAGGGCTCCACCCCAAGGTGGCTTCCGTACACCTCTTGAACGTTGGGGCCCGGCCGCTCGGTGAGAGCGGGGTCTACCCGGGCAGACAGCCCGTCGGCCCCGCGGCCTGGACAGGCGGAGCGGGGACAAGCCAAGGCTACCGGCGGGCGGGATCGACCGGGTAGCCGCCGTGGGGAACACAACTTGGACGTCTCGCGCCGTCGCGGACCACCGTCCTCCGTCTCTCTCTCCCTCTCTCGGAAGGGAGGCCGCCCGAGGCGCACGGGCCTCGGACGGCCAGGGGTGGAAGGGCTCCACCCCAAGGTGGCTTCCGTACACCTCTTGAACGTTGGGGCCCGGCCGCTCGGTGAGAGCGGGGTCTACCCGGGCAAACAGCCCGTCGGCCACGCGGCCTGGACAGGCGGAGCGGGGGCAAGCCAAGGCTACCGGCGGGCGGGATCGACCGGGTAGCCGCCGTGGGGAACACAAGTTGGACGCCTCGCGCCGTCGCGGACCACCGTCCTCCGTCTCTCTCCCTCTCTCGGAAGGGAGGCCGCCCGAGGCGCACGGGCCTCGGACGGCCAGGGGTGGAAGGGCTCCACCCCGAGGTGGCTTCGTACACCTCTTGAACGTGGCCGCCCGGCCGCTCGGTGAGAGCGGGGTCTACCCGGGCAGACAGCCCGTCGGCCCCGCGGCCTGGACAGGCGGAACGGGGGCAAGCCAAGGCTACCGGCGGGCGGGATCGACCGGGTAGCCGCCGTGGGGAACACAACACGGACGCCTCGCGCCGTCGCGGACCACCGTCCTCCGTCTCTCTCTCTCCCTCTCTCGGAAGGGAGGCCGCCCGAGGCGCACGGGCCTCGGACGGCCGGGGGTGGAAGGGATCCACCCCCCGCGGGAAGGGGACGCGCGCCGGCGCCCGGACGCGGGAGCGTTGACCCGGGGGTCTTTACTCCGCCGAGGGGTAGCCCGGAGAAGGAGCGAGACCGGCCGGCGGGGGTGGAACACCCCCTCATGCCTCGCTCCTTCTGGGGATAAAGCGCGTCGTCCGCAGGCCGCCGTCCCCTATCCCCGCCCTGGACCGCCCGCATCGGCCGGAGCCCGAGGGGACAGGCGGGGGTCCTTCGCTTTCGGGAAAACCTTCACCAAACGTGGGGCCCGTGCCCCGCTCTCGGCCGCCCTGAGGCGGGAGAGCCCGGATCGTTCTCTCTCTCGGCGTCGGCCCCACCGACGCCGTCGCACGGTGGCCTGGGAAAGGGCTGCACCCCCTGCGCCACGCTTCTCCCCCGGAGTACTCCCCCCGCAGGGGGCTCCGCGGGGTGTCCCGACGCGCAGAGTCGCTCGCCTTCTTCCGCGGGGGACGGGAGGGACGCCCACGCGCGTCCCTTCCCCATCCTCGAGAGCCGTACGCGCCGAGGGTGAACCCGCTCGCCGGGGCGCCGGGGAGCAGGGCCCTTGTGGTCCTTCCCCGGACATGGGCGCGGCGAGGGTCCCCCGGCCGCGACGGCTCTCCCGTTGACCCACTCTCTCGCCTTGGGTGGTGGTGATGGAGGCGGCTGCCTACGCCTCAGCCCGGCATCTCGGAGGGGGGTCGCCCGGGCAGCCAGCCAGCCAGCCTGTTGGCCCCGCGGCCTGCACAGGCGGAGTGGGGACACTTGCGCTCTATGACTCTGCTCCCAGGGAGGTGGCAGAGGGGCGGCCGCGGTGCTTTGACTTTGAGCGGTCCCCACTCCAGCACTCTGAGAAATAGTCACTTTGTCAAAGACCGCACACCGCTCGTTCCCTTATATGCAAAAAAGGTGTTCGTCCTGACGTTTTGCGAGCCCTTATTTTACCGTCGTCGGCGCTATCAGGGGAAACAGGCCCGCTCCTTCCGCCTTCATGGAACCGTAGCTCGGCCCCGAGGGCCCAGGATTACCCTCATACCGGTTCTCACGACATGCGTCGACACTCGGCTCAGCCCCGGCAGCCGCAGCTCCCGCCGGCCCGGCCAGCCGGGTCCGCACCCCTGGCCGGCGCCTGGAGCGTCTGGACTTTGTCGTTTTCTCTCCAAGACTCGTCTCTGCCAACTGCCGTGGACTTCGGCGGGGGCTGCCGCGGGCTGTGCCCGGCCTCTTGGGGGTCCCGCCTGCCCGCGCAGGCAGCTAGGACAGGGTTATCAGCGCTCTCAGGGGGGGCCTCCGCAGACCCCCCACAGGTGGCTCCGTACACCTCTTGAACGTGGCGCCCGGCCGCTCGGAGAGCGGGGTCTTCCCGGGCAAGCCGCCTGTGGGCCCCACGGCCTGGACAGGCGGAGCGGAGACAAGCCCAGGCTACCGGCAGGATCGACCGGCTGGCAGCCGTGGTGGAACAACGGGGACGCCTCGCGCCGCCGCGGGCCGCCGTCCTCCGTCTCTCTCCCACTCTCGGAGGCAGGCCGCCCGAGGCCAACGGGCCTCGGACGGCGTGGGGTGGAAGGGCTCCACCCCAGGGGAAGAAAACACGCCCGCGCTCGTTTGCACAGTCTGCCCCGGCCCGGCATCTCGGAGGGGGGGGGTCGCCCGGGCAGCCAGCCAGCCAGCCTGTTGGCCCCGTGGCCTGCACAGGCGGAGTGGGGACCCTCGCGCTCGATGACTCTGCTCCCAGGGAGGTGGCAGAGGGGCGGACGCGGTGCTTTGACTTTGAGCGGTCCCCACTCCCTTCTCAGCACATTGAGAAATAGTCACTTTGTCAAAGACCGCACACCGCTCGTTCCCTTATATGCAAAAAAGGTGTTCGTCCTGACGTTTTGCGAGGCCTTATTTTACCGCCGTCGGCGCTATCAGGGGAAGCGGGCCCGCTCCTTCCGCCTTCCTGGAACCGTGCCTCGGCCCCGAGGGCCCAGGATTACCCTCATACCGGTTCTCACGACATGCATCGACACTCGGCTCAGCCCCGGCAGCCGCAGCTCCCGCCGGCCCGACCAGCCGGGTCCGTCCCCCTGGCCGGCGCCCGGAGCGTCTGGACTTTGTCGTTTTTTCATCCAACACTCTCCTCTGGCAAATGCCATGGACTTCAGCGGGGGCTGCCGCGGGCTGTTCCCCGCCTCCTGGGTGTCCTGCCCTGCAACACCGGAGGCTCAGGCAGGGTCTTGAGCTACTGCTGGTAGGTGCACCTCGGGGGCCCTCCGCAGCCGCCCCGGGCCACCCCTGCAGCCAGCACACCGCTGCCAACAGCCCGCTCCCCATCACCAGCCAGCCCCTCTGCATACATCTGCTGGGGGTGCATTTTTGACTTCCCCCGCTTTGGCCTATGGGGAAAAGCCAGGGGGGAAACCTCCAGAGTCAGGCCGACCTCCTGGAACTCTAGCCCGGCCTGGAGCTACCGGTTTGTCCCCTTCCCGGTTCTCAGGACGTGCATCGCCACTCGGCTCAGCCCCAGCCGCCGCAGCTCCCGCCGGCCCGGCCAGCCGGGTCCGTCCCCCTGGCCGGCGCCTGGAGGCGTTTGGACTTTGTCATTTTTTTTCAAAGACTCATCTCTGCCAACTGCCCCGGGCTTCAGCAGTGGCTGCCGCGGGCTGTGCACGGCCTCCTGGTGGGGTCCCGCCTGCCCGCGCAGGCATCTAGGACAGGGTTCTCAGCAAGGGCTTGGAGGCGCTCTCAGGGGGGCCTCCGCAGGCCCCCAAGGTGGCTTCGTACACCTCTCGAACGTGGCGCCCGGCCGCTCGGAGAGCGGGGTCTGCCCGGGCAGCCAGCCAGCCTGTCGGCCCCGCGGCCTGCACAGGCGGAGTGGGGACACTCGCGCTCGATGACTCTGCTCCCAGGGAGGTGGCAGAGGGGCGGCCGCGGCGCTTTGACTTTGAGCGGTCCCCACTCCCTTCTCAGCACTCTGAGAAATAGTCACTTTGTCAAAGACGGCACACCGCTCGTTCCCTTATATGCAAAAAAGGTGTTCGTCCTGACGTTTTGCGAGGCCTTAATTTACCGCCGTCGGCGCTATCAGGGCAAACAGGCCCGCTCCTTCCGCCTTCCTGGAACCGTGCCTCGGCCCGGAGGGCCCAGGATTACCCTCATACCGGTTCTCACGACATGCATCGATACTCGGCTCAGCCCCGGCAGCCGCAGCTCCCGCCGGCCCGGCCAGCCGGGTCCGCCCCCCTGGCCGGCACGCCTGGAGCGTTTGGACTTTGTCATTTTTCTCAAAGACTCATCTCTGCCAACTGCCGTGGGATTCAGCAGGGGCTGCCACGGGCTGTTCCCCGCCTCCTGGGTTTCCTGCCCTGCAACACCAGAGGGTCAGGGGGGGTCTTGAGCAACTACTGGTAGGTGCAGCACCTC
Organism: Eleutherodactylus coqui; assembly: GCF_035609145.1. Lineage (NCBI taxonomy): Eukaryota > Metazoa > Chordata > Amphibia > Anura > Eleutherodactylidae > Eleutherodactylus > Eleutherodactylus coqui. The sequence goes on from NW_027101834.1 coordinate 51,058, forward strand.
GGGGGCCCTCTGCAGCCAGCACACGGCTGCCAACAGCCCGCTCCCCATCACCCGCCAGCCCCTCTGCATACATCTGCCGGGGGTGCTTTTTTGACTTCCCCCATGTTGGCCTATGGGGAAAAGCCAGGGGGAAAACCTCCAGAGTCAGGCCGACCTCCTGGAACCCTAGCCCGGCCTGGAGCTACTGGTTTGCCCCCTTCCCGGTTCTCAGGACATGCCTTGACACTCGGCTCAGCCCCGGCAGCCGCAGCCCCCGCCGGCCCGGCCAGCCGGGTCCGCCACCCTGCCCGGCGCCTGGAGCGTTTGGACTTTGTCGTTTTTTCTCAAAGACTCATCTCTGCCAACTGCCAAGGACTACAGCAGGGGCTGCCACCTGCTGTTCCCCGCCAATGGGTGTCCTGCCCTGCAACACCGGAGGCTCGGGCAGGGTCTTGAGCAACTGCTGGTAGGTGCTCTCAGGGGGCCCCGCCACACCCCCCAGGCCCACCTCCAGGGCCTCCCTCCCGGCCCCTGGAGCTGCCAGCACCCCCTCGCCCTCAACACTCTCTCCCCGTTGGGACTTTGAAACTTTTCTGACCGTGCAAGCTTCGTCAAACGGCAAGGGGGCAAGCGGCGGGCTCTGCCCGGCCTCCTGGGGTCCTGCCCGGGGACATCGGAGGCTCAGCCTGGGTTTTCAGCCACCACGGGCAGGTGCACTCAGGGGGCCCTCCGCAGCCGCCCATGCACACCTCTGCAGCCAGCACACCGCTGCCAACAGCCCGCTCCCCATCACCAGCCAGCCCCTCTGCATACATCTGCCGGGGGTGCTTTTTTGACTTCCCCCATTTTGGCCAATGGGGAAAAGCCAAGGGGAAAACCTCCAGAGTCAGGCCGACCTCCTGGAACTCGAGCTCGGCCTGGAGCCACCGGTTTGTCCCCTTCCCGGTTCTCAGGACCTGCACTGACACTCGGCTCAGCAACGGCAGCTGCAGCCCCCGCCGGCCCGGCCAGCCGGGTCCGCCCCCCCTGGCCGGCGCCTGGAGCGTTTGGACTTTGTCATTTTCATGACTTGTCTCCTCAGACATTGTCCGACTGCAAGGGGGGCGGCCGCGGTCCGTGCCCAGCCTCCAGGGGTTGCCCCCGGCCCCTGGAGCAGCCAGCACCCCCTCGCCGTCACCACTCTCTCCCCATTGGGACTTTGAAACTTTTCTGACCGTGCAAGCTTCGTCAAACGGCAAGGGGGCAGCCGGCGTTCTGTGCCCGGCCTCCTGGGGTCCTGCCCGGGCACATCGGAGGCTCAGCCTGGGTTTTCAGCCACCACGGGCAGGTGCACTCAGGGGGCCCTCCGCAGCCGCCCATGCACACCTCTGCAGCCAGCACACTGCTGCCAACAGACCGCTCCCCATCACCAGCCAGCCCCTCTGCATACATCTGCTGGGGGTGCTTTTTTGACTTCCCCCATTTTGGCCAATGGGAAAATGCCAGGGGGAAAACCTCCAGAGTCAGGCCGACCTCCTGGAACTGCCGCCCGGCCTGGAGCCTCCGGTTTGTCCCCTTCCCGGTTCTCAGGACATGCATCGCCACTCGGCTCAGCCCCAGCCGCCGCAGCTCCCGCCGGCCCGGCCAGCCGGGTCCGTCCCCCTGGCCGGCGCCTGGAGGCGTTTGGACTTTGTCATTTTTTTTCAAAGACTCATCTCTGCCAACTGCCCTGGGCTTCAGCAGTGGCTGCCGCGGGCTGTGCACGGCCTCCTGGTGGGGTCCCGCCTGCCCGCGCAGGCATCTAGGACAGGGCTCTCAGCAAGGGCTTGGAGGCGCTCTCAGGGGGGCCTCCGCAGGCCCCCAAGGTGGCTTCGCACACCTCTCGAAACGTGGCGCCCGGCCGCTCGGAGAGCGGGGTCTCCCCGGGCAGCCAGCCAGCCTGTCGGCCCCGCGGCCTGGACAGGCGGAGTGGGGACACTCGCGCTCGACGACTCTGCTCCCGGGGAGGTGGCAGAGGGGCGGCCGCGGAGCTTTGACTTTGAGCGGTCCCCACTCCAGCACTCTGAGAAATAGTCACTTTGTCAAAGACGGCACACCGCTCGTTCCCTTATATGCAAAAAAGGTGTTCGTCCTGACGTTTTGCGAGGCCTTAATTTACCGCCGTCGGCGCTATCAGGGGAAACGGGCCCGCTCCTTCCGCCCTCCTGGAACCGTGCCTCGGCCCGGAGCGACCAGGATCACCCTCATACCGGTTCTCACGACATACATCGACACTCGGCTCAGCCCCGGCAGCCGCAGCTCCCACCGGCCCAGCCAGCCGGCTCCGCCACCCTGCCCGGCACGCCTGGAGCGTTTGGACTTTGTCATTTTCATGACTTGTCTCCTCAAACTTTGCTCGACCGCAAGGGGGGCTGCCGCAGTCCGTGCCCAGCCTCCAGGGGTTGCCCCCGGCCCCTGGAGCTGCCAGCACCCCCTCGCCCTCAACACTCTCTCCCCGTTGGGACTTTGAAACTTTTTCTGACCGTGCAAGCTTCGTCAAACGGCAAGGGGGCAGGCTGCGGTCTGTGCCCGGCCTCCTGGGGTCCTGCCCGGGGACATCGGAGGCTCAGCCAGGGTGTTGAGCCACCGCTGGCAGGTGCACTCAGGGGGCCCTCCGCAGCCGCCCATGCACACCTCTTCAGCCAGCACACTGCTGCCAAACACCCGCTCCCCATCACCCCCCAGCCCCTCTGCATACATCTGCTGGGGGTGCTTTTTTGACTTCCCCCATTTTGGCCTATGGGGAAAAGCCAGGGGGAAAACCTCCAGAGTCAGGCCGACCTTCTGGAACTCGAGCTCGGCCTGGAGCCGCCGGTTTGTCCCCTTCCCGGTTCTCAGGACCTGCATTGACACTCGGCTCAGCCCCGGCAGCCGCAGCCCCTGCCGTCCCAGCCAGCCGGGTCCGCCCCCCTGGCCGGCGCCTGGAGCGTTTGGACTTTGTCATTTTCATGGCTTGTCTCCTCAAACTTTGTCCGACTGCAAGGGGGGCTGCCGCAGTCCGTGCCCAGCCTCCAGGGGTTGCCCCCGGCCCCTGGAGCTGCCAGCACCCCCTCGCCCTCAACACTCTCTCCCCGTTGGGACTTTGAAACTTTTTCTGACCGTGCAAGCTCCGTCAAACGGCAAGGGGGCAAGCGGCGGGCTCTGCCCGGCCTCCTGGGGTCCTGCCCGGGGACATCGGAGGCTCAGCCAGGGTGTTGAGCCACCGCTGGCAGGTGCACTCAGGGGGCCCTCCGCAGCCGCCCATGCCCACCCCTGCAGCCAGCACACGGCTGCCAACAGCCCGCTCTCCATCACCCCCCAGCCCCTCTGCATACATCTGCTGGGGGTGCTTTTTTGACTTCCCCCATTGTGGCCAATGGGACAATGCCAAGGGGAAAACCTCCAGAGTCCTGCCGACCTCCTGGAACTCCAACCCGGCCTGGAGCCACCGGTTTGTCCGCTTCCCGGTTCTCAGGACCTGCATCGACACTCGGCTCAACCCCGGCAGCCGCAGCTCCCGCCGGCCCGGCCAGCCAGGTCCGCCCCCCTGGCCGGCACGCCTGGAGCGTTTGGACTTTGTCATTTTTTTCTCCAAGACTCGCCTCTGGCACATGCCGTGGACTTCAGCGGGGGCTGCTCCCCGCCTCCTGGGTGTCCTGCCCGGGGAACTTCGGAGGCTCAGCCTGGGTCTTGGGCCCCTACTTGTAGGTGCACTCAGGGGGCCCTCCGCAGCCGCCCAGGCCCACCCCTGCAGCCAGCACACGGCTGCCAACAGCCCGCTCTCCATCACCCCCCAGCCCCTCTGCATACATCTGCTGGGGGTGCTTTTTTGACTTCCCCCATTTTGGCCTATGGGGAAAAGCCAGGGGGAAAACCTCCAGAGTCAGGCCGACCTTCTGGAACTCGAGCTCGGCCTGGAGCCGCCGGTTTGTCCCCTTCCCGGTTCTCAGGACCTGCATTGACACTCGGCTCAGCCCCGGCAGCCGCAGCCCCCGCCGGCCCAGCCAGCCGGGTCCGCCCCCCTGGCCGGCGCCTGGAGCGTTTGGACTTTGTCATTTTCATGGCTTGTCTCCTCAAACTTTGTCCGACTGCAAGGGGGGCTGCCGCAGTCCGTGCCCAGCCTCCAGGGGTTGTCCCCGGCCCCTGGAGCAGCCAGCACCCCCTCGCCGTCAACGCTCTCTCCCCGTTGGGACTTTGAAACTTTTCTGACCGTGCAAGCTTCGTCAAACGGCAATGGGGCAAGCGGCGGGCTCTGCCCGGCCTCCTGGGGTCCTGCCCGGGGACATCGGAGGCTCAGCCAGGGTGTTGAGCCACCGCTGGCAGGTGCACTCAGGGGGCCCTCCGCAGCCGCCCAGGCCCACCCCTGCAGCCAGCACACGGCTGCCAACAGCCCGCTCTCCGTCACCCCCCAGCCCCTCCTGCATACATCTGCTGGGGGTGCTTTTTTGGCTCCCCCCGTTTTGGCCTATGGGGAAAAGCCAGGGGGAAAACCTCCAGAGTCAGGCCGACCCCCCGGAACTCCAACCCGGCCTGGAGCCACCGGTTTGTCCCCTTCCCGGTTCTCAGGACATGCATTGACACTCGGCTCAGCCCCGGCAGCCGCAGCCCCCGCCGGCCCGGCCAGCCGGGTCCGCCACCCTGCCCGGCGCCTGGAGCGTTTGGACTTTGTCGTTTTTTCTCCAAGACTCGCCTCTGGCACATGCCATGGACCTCAGCGGGGGCTGCTCCCCGCCTCCTGGGTGTCCTGCCCGGGCACATCGGAGGCTCAGCCTGGGTCTTGGGCCCCTTCTGGTAGGTGCACTTTGGGGGCCCTCCGCAGCCGCCCAGGCCCACCTCCTGCAGCCACCACACAGCTGCCAACTGCCCGCTCTCCGTCACCCGCCAGCCCCTCTGCATACATCTGCTGGGGGTGCTTTTTTGACTTCCCCCCATTGTGGCCAATGGGAAAATGCCAAGGGGAAAACCTCCAGAGTCCTGCCGACCTCCTGGAACTCCAACCCGGCCTGGAGCCACCGGTTTGTCCCCTTCCCGGTTCTCAGGACCTGCATTGACACTCGGCTCAGCCCCGGCCGCCGCAGCTCCCGCCAGCCCGGCCAGCCGGGTCCGCACCCCAGGCCGGCGCCTGGAGCGTTTGGACTTTGTCATTTTCATGACTTGTCTCCTCAAACTTTGTTCGACTGCAAGGGGGGCTGCCGCAGTCCGTGCCCAGCCTCCAGGGGTTGCCCCCGGCCCCTGGAGCAGCCAGCACCTCCTCGCCGTCAACACTCTCCCCCCGTGGGGACTTTGAAACTTTTCTGACCGTGCAAGCTTCGTCAAACGGCAAGGGGGCAAGCGGCGGGCTCTGCCCGGCCTCCTGGGGTCCTGCCCGGGCACATCGGAGGCTCAGCGGGGGTTTTCAGCCACCACTGGTAGGTGCGCTTTGGGGGCCCTCCGCAGCCGCCCCGGGCCACCCCTGCAGCCAGCACACTGCTGCCAACAGCCCGCCGCTCTCCCACACCAGCCAGCCCCGTCTGCACACATCTGCCGGGGGTGCTTTTTTGAGAAACACTGTCACTTTGTCAAAGACCGCACACCGCTCGTTCCCTTATACCCCGACAAGGTGTTCGTGCTGACGTTTTGCGAGGCCTTATTTTACCGCCGTCGGCGCTATCAGGGGAAGCGGGCCCGCTCCTTCCGCCCTCCTGGAACCGTGCCTCGGCCCGGAGCGGCCAGGTTTACCCTCATACCGGTTCTCGTGACCTGCATTGACACTCGGCTCTTCCCCGGCCGCCGCAGCTCCCGCCGGTCCGACCAGCTGGGTCCGCCCCCCTGGACGGCACGCCTGGAGCGTTTGGACTTTGTCATTTTCATGACTTGTCTCCTCAAACTTTGTTCGACTGCAAGGGGGGCTGCCGCAGTCCGGGCCCAGCCTCCAGCGGTTGCCCCCGGCCGCTGGAGCTGCCAGCACCCCCTCGCCGTCAACACTCTCTCCCCGTTGGGACTCTGAAACTTTTCTGACCGTGCAAGCTTCGTCAAACGGCAAGGGGGCAAGCGGCGGGCTCTGCCCAGCCTCCTGGGGTCCTGCCCGGGGACATCGGAGGCTCAGCCAGGGTGTTGAGCCACTGCTGGCAGGTGCACTCAGGGGGACCCTCCGCAGCCGCCCATGCACACCTCTGCAGCCAGCACACCGCTGCCAACAGCCCGCTCCCCATCACCAGCCAGCCCCTCTGCATACATCTGCTGGGGGTGCTTTTTTGACTTCCCCCATTGTGGCCAATGGGAAAATGCCAAGGGGAAAACCTCCAGAGTCCTGCCGACCTCCTGGAACTCCAACCCGGCCTGGAGTCACAGGTTTGTCCCCTTCCCGGTTCTCAGGACCTGCACTGACACTCGGCTCAGCCCCGGCAGCTGCAGCCCCCGCCGGCCCGGCCTGCCGGGTCCGCACCCCTGGCCGGCGCATGGAGCAGTTTGGACTTTGTCATTTTCATGACTTGTCTCCTCAAACTTTGTTCTACTGCAAGGGGGGCTGCCGCAGTCCGTGCCCAGCCTCCAGGGTTTGCCCCCGGCCCCTGGAGCAGCCAGCACCCCCTCGCCGTCAACACTCTCCCCCCGTGGGGACTTTGAAACATTTCTGACCGTGCAAGCTTCATGGGACGGCAAGGGGGCAGGCTGCGGTCTGTGCCCGGCCTCCTGGGGTCCCGCCTGGGCACATCGGAGGCTCAGGCAGGGTCTTGAGCAACTGCTGTTGGGTGCTCTCAGGGGGCCCCTCCACACCCCCAGGCCGACCCCCAGGGGCTCCAGCCCGGCCCCAGGGGCAGCCAGCACCCCTTCTCCGTCAACACTCTCCCCCCGTTGGGACTTTGAAACTTTTCTGACCGTGCGAGCGTCAGCGGACGGCAAGGGGGCGACCTGCGGGCTCTGCCCGGACTCCCCGGGGCCCTGCCCGGCCCCGTGGGTGGGACAGGCAGGGTTTCTCACCTACTACCCGTAGGCACTCTCAGGGGGCCCTCCGCGCCCTCAGGCCGCCCTCCCCGGGCTTCCCCCGGGTCCGCGGAGCAGCCCGCCACCCCTCGCCGCACTGTCTCTCGCCCCCGTTGGGACTTTGAAACTTTTCCCCCCGTGCAAACCTCACCGGGGGGGCAGAGGGAGAGACCCGCGGGCCGTGCCCGGCCTCCCGGGACTCCCTCCGGGCAGCGCGGGCGGCTCGGACGGGGTTTTCAGCGAGTGCTGGGGGGGGTGTCTTCGGGGGCCCCCCGCCGGCCCCCCGGGGCACCTGCGCGGGGTGGCCCCTGCTGCCAGACACCCACTCCCTATCGACCATCCAGCCCCCCTACATACATCTGGCGGGGGTGCTTTTTTGAGTTCCCCCATTTTGGCAACTTGGCACCTCCTATGGGGAAACCGGCAAAATCATGCCGACCTCCTGGAACTCCGGCTCGGCCTGGAGCCGCCGGTTTGTCCCCTTCCCGGTTCTCAGGCATTTTCGGACTTTGTCATTTTTTCAGCACTCTGTCAATGCGGCCAGCGGGAGCTGCCGCGGTCTGTGCCCAGGCACCAGGCACTAAAAACGGACACAGTCGGAGGGTCAGGGGGTGTCTCGGCCAGATACTGAAAAACACTCAGGGGGTGCCCAGGCACCAGGCGCTCCAAACGGACACAGTCGGAGGGTCAGGGGGTGTCTCGGCCAGATACTGAAAAACACTCAGGGGCGCCCGGAGGCTGCACAGGGCCACCCCAGGCCGCTCCCCCGGGCACCCGGGCGGCCATATTGGCGGCTGAGACCCCCTCTTCAGCGAACGCCAGGGGGCGCTCAGGGGCGCACGGGGGCTGCTCAACTCGCCCCAGGCCGGCCTCCCTGAGGCGGGCACATTAGCGGCTGAGACCCCCTCTCCACCAATGACCGGGGGACGCTCAGGGACACCCGGGGGCTGCTCCACTCGCCCCAGGCCGGCCTCCCTGAGGCGGGCACATTAGCGGCTGAGACCCCCTCTCCACCAAAGACCGGGGGACGCTCAGGGACACACGGGGGCTGCTCCACTCGCCCCAGGCCGGCCTCCCTGAGGCGGGCACATTAGCGGCTGAGACCCCCTCTCCACCAAAGACCGGGGGGCACTCGGGGACACACGGGGGCTGCTCCACTCGCCCCAGGCCGGCCTCCCTGAGGCGGGCACATTAGCGGCTGAGACCCCCTCTCGACCAAAGACCGGGGGACGCTCAGGGACACACGGGGGCTGCTCCACTCGCCCCAGGCCGGCCTCCCTGAGGCGGGCACATTAGCGGCTGAGACCCCCTCTTGACCAAAGACCGGGGGACGCTCAGGGACACACGGGGGCTGCTCCACTCACCCCAGGCCGGCCTCTCTAGGTACCCAGGCGGGCACATTAGCGGCTGAGACCCCCTCTTGAGCGAGCAACGGGGGGAACTCCGGGACACACGGGGGCTGCTCCACTCGCCCCAGGCCGGCCTCCCTGAGGCGGGCACATTAGCGGCTGAGACCCCCTCTTGACCAAAGACCGGGGGACGCTCAGGGACACACGGGGGCTGCTCCACTCACCCCAGGCCGGCCTCTCTAGGTACCCAGGCGGGCACATTAGCGGCTGAGACCCCCTCTTGAGCGAGCAACGGGGGGAACTCCGGGACACACGGGGGCTGCTCCACTCGCCCCAGGCCGGCCTCCCTGAGGCGGGCACATTAGCGGCTGAGACCCCCTCTCGACCAAAGACCGGGGGACGCTCAGGGACACACGGGGGCTGCTCCACTCGCCCCAGGCCGGCCTCCCTGGGTACCCGGGCGGGCACATTAGCGGCTGAGACCCCCTCTCGACCAAAGACCGGGGGACGCTCAGGGACACACGGGGGCTGCTCCACTCGCCCCAGGCCGGCCTCCCTGAGGCGGGCACATTAGCGGCTGAGACCCCCTCTTGACCAAAGACCGGGGGACGCTCAGGGACACACGGGGGCTGCTCCACTCACCCCAGGCCGGCCTCCCTGAGGCGGGCACATTAGCGGCTGAGACCCCCTCTCGACCAAAGACCGGGGGACGCTCAGGGACACACGGGGGCTGCTCCACTCGCCCCAGGCCGGCCCCCACTGGTACCCGGGCGGCCATATTGGCGGCTGAGACCCCCTCTTCAGCAAACGTCAGGGGACACTCAGGGACACACGGGGGCTGCTCCACTCGCCCCAGGCCGGCCTCCCTGAGGCGGGCACATTAGCGGCTGAGACCCCCTCTCCACCAGAGACCGGGGGACGCTCGGGGACACACGGGGGCTGCTCCACTCGCCCCAGGCCGGACTCCCTGAGGCGGGCACATTAGCGGCTGAGACCCCCTCTCCACCAGAGACCGGGGGGCGCTCGGGGACACACGGGGGCTGCTCCACTCGCCCCAGGCCGGACTCCCTGAGGCGGGCACATTAGCGGCTGAGACCCCCTCTCCACCAGAGACCGGGGGGCGCTCGGGGACACACGGGGGCTGCTCCACTCGCCCCAGGCCGGACTCCCTGAGGCGGGCACATTAGCGGCTGAGACCCCCTCTCCACCAGAGACCGGGGGGCGCTCGGGGACACACGGGGGCTGCTCCACTCGCCCCAGGCCGGCCTCCCTAGGTACCCAGGCGGGCACATTAGCGGCTGAGACCCCCTCTTCAGCAAACGCCAGGGGACACTCAGGGACACACGGGGGCTGCTCCACTCGCCCCAGGCCGGCCTCCCTAGGTACCCGGGCGGGCACACTAGCGGCTGAGACCCCCTCTCGACCAAAGACCGGGGGACGCTCAGGGACACACGGGGGCTGCTCCACTCGCCCCAGGCCGGCCTGCCTAGGTACCCGGGCGGGCACATTAGCGGCTGAGACCCCCTCTCGACCAAAGACCGGGGGACGCTCAGGGACACACGGGGGCTGCTCCACTCGCCCCAGGCCGGCCTCCCTGAGGCGGGCACATTAGCGGCTGAGACCCCCTCTTGACCAAAGACCGGGGGACGCTCAGGGACACACGGGGGCTGCTCCACTCACCCCAGGCCGGCCTCCCTGAGGCGGGCACATTAGCGGCTGAGACCCCCTCTCGACCAAAGACCGGGGGACGCTCAGGGACACACGGGGGCTGCTCCACTCGCCCCAGGCCGGCCCCCACTGGTACCCGGGCGGCCATATTGGCGGCTGAGACCCCCTCTTCAGCAAACGTCAGGGGACACTCAGGGACACACGGGGGCTGCTCCACTCGCCCCAGGCCGGCCTCCCTGAGGCGGGCACATTAGCGGCTGAGACCCCCTCTCCACCAGAGACCGGGGGACGCTCGGGGACACACGGGGGCTGCTCCACTCGCCCCAGGCCGGACTCCCTGAGGCGGGCACATTAGCGGCTGAGACCCCCTCTCCACCAGAGACCGGGGGGCGCTCGGGGACACACGGGGGCTGCTCCACTCGCCCCAGGCCGGACTCCCTGAGGCGGGCACATTAGCGGCTGAGACCCCCTCTCCACCAGAGACCGGGGGGCGCTCGGGGACACACGGGGGCTGCTCCACTCGCCCCAGGCCGGACTCCCTGAGGCGGGCACATTAGCGGCTGAGACCCCCTCTCCACCAGAGACCGGGGGGCGCTCGGGGACACACGGGGGCTGCTCCACTCGCCCCAGGCCGGCCTCCCTAGGTACCCGGGCGGGCACATTAGCGGCTGAGACCCCCTCTTCAGCAAACGCCAGGGGACGCTCAGGGACACACGGGGGCTGCTCCACTCGCCCCAGGCCGGCCTCCCTAGGTACCCGGGCGGGCACATTAGCGGCTGAGACCCCCTCTTCAGCAAACGCCAGGGGACGCTCAGGGACACACGGGGGCTGCTCCACTCGCCCCAGGCCGGCCTCCCTAGGTACCCGGGCGGGCACATTAGCGGCTGAGACCCCCTCTTCAGCAAACGCCAGGGGACGCTCAGGGACACACGGGGGCTGCTCCACTCGCCCCAGGCCGGCCTCCCTAGGTACCCGGGCGGGCACATTAGCGGCTGAGACCCCCTCTTCAGCAAACGCCAGGGGACGCTCAGGGACACACGGGGGCTGCTCCACTCGCCCCAGGCCGGCCTCCCTAGGTACCCGGGCGGGCACATTAGCGGCTGAGACCCCCTCTTCAGCAAACGCCAGGGGACGCTCAGGGACACACGGGGGCTGCTCCACTCGCCCCAGGCCGGCCTCCCTAGGTACCCGGGCGGGCACATTAGCGGCTGAGACCCCCTCTTCAGCAAACGCCAGGGGACGCTCAGGGACACACGGGGGCTGCTCCACTCGCCCCAGGCCGGCCTCCCTAGGTACCCGGGCGGGCACATTAGCGGCTGAGACCCCCTCTTCAGCAAACGCCAGGGGACGCTCAGGGACACACGGGGGCTGCTCCACTCGCCCCAGGCCGGCCTCCCTAGGTACCCGGGCGGGCACATTAGCGGCTGAGACCCCCTCTTCAGCAAACGCCAGGGGACGCTCAGGGACACACGGGGGCTGCTCCACTCGCCCCAGGCCGGCCTCCCTGGGTACCCAGGCGGGCACATTAGCGGCTGAGACCCCCTCTCCACCAAAGACCGGGGGACGCTCAGGGACACACGGGGGCTGCTCCACTCGCCCCAGGCCGGCCTCCCTAGGTACCCGGGCGGGCACATTAGCGGCTGAGACCCCCTCTTCAGCAAACGCCAGGGGACGCTCAGGGACACACGGGGGCTGCTCCACTCGCCCCAGGCCGGCCTCCCTAGGTACCCGGGCGGGCACATTAGCGGCTGAGACCCCCTCTCGACCAAAGACCGGGGGACACTCAGGGACACACGGGGGCCGCTCCACTCACCCCCAGGCCGACCTCCAGGGCCTCCCTCCCGGCCCCTGGAGCAGCCAGCGCCCCCCTCGCCGTCAACACTCTCTCCCCCGTTGGGACTTTGAAACTTTTTCTGACCGTGCAAGCTTCATCGGACGGCAAAGGGGGCAAGCTGCGGTCCGTGCCCGGCCTGCTGGGGTCCTGCCCGGGGACATCGGAGGCTCAGCCAGGGTCTTGAGCTACTGCTGGTAGGTGCGCTTTGGGGGCCCTCCGCAGCCGCCCCGGGCCACCCCTGCAGCCAGCACACTGCTGCCAACAGCCCGCCGCTCTCCCACACCAGCCAGCCCCGTCTGCACACATCTGCCGGGGGTGCTTTTTTGAGAAACACTGTCACTTTGTCAAAGACCGCACACCGCTCGTTCCCTTATACCCCGACAAGGTGTTCGTGCTGACGTTTTGCGAGGCCTTATTTTACCGTCGTCGGCGCTATCAGGGGGAACGGGCCCGCTCCTTCCGCCCTCCTGGAACCCTGGCTCGGCCCGGAGCGACCAGGATTACCCTCATACCGGTTCTCACCACCTGCATCGACACGCGGCTCTGCCCCGGCCGCCGCAGCTCTCGCCGGCCCGGCCGGGTCCGCACCCCTGGCCGGCACGCCTGGAGCGTTTGGACTTTGTCGTTTTTTTTCTCCAAGACTCGCCTCTGGCACATGCCATGGACTTCAGCGGGGGCTGCTCCCCGCCCCCTGGGTGTCCTGCCCGGGCACATCGGAGGCTCAGCCTGGGTCTTCAGCCCCTACTGGTAGGTGCGCTTTGGGGGCCCTCCGCAGCCGCCCGGGGCCCACCCCTGCAGCCAGCACACGGCTGCCAGCAGCCACCACACAGCTGCCAACAGCCACCACACAGCTGCCAACAGCCCGCTCTCCGTCACCCCCCAGCCCCTCCTGCATACATCTGCTGGGGGTGCTTTTTTGCCTCCCCCCGTTTTGGCCTATGGGGAAATGCTAAGGGGAAAGCCTCCAGAGTCAGGCCGACCTCATGGAACTCCAACCCGGCCTGGAGCCACCGGTTTGTCCCCTTCCCGGTTCTCAGGACATGCACTGACACTCGGCTCAGCCCCGGCCGCCGCAGCTCCCGCCGGCCCGGCCAGCCCGCTCCGCACCCCTGGCCAGCGCCTGGAGCGTTTGGACTTTGTCATTTTTTCTCAAAGACCCGTCTCTGCCAACTGCCGTGGGCTTCAGCGGGGGCTGCTCCCCGCCTCCTGGGTGTCTTGCCTGGGCACATCGGAGGCTCAGGCAATGTCTTGAGCCACCGCTGGTAGGTGCGCTTTGGGGGCCCTCGGCAGCCGCCCAGGCCCACCCCTGCAGCCAGCACACGGCTGCCAGCAGCCACCACACAGCTGCCAACAGCCCGCTCTCCGTCACCCCCCAGCCCCTCCTGCATACATCTGCTGGGGGTGCTTTTTTGACTTCCCCCCTTTTGGCCTATGGGGAAAAGCTAAGGGGAAAACCTCCAGAGTCAGGCCGACCTACTGGAACTCCCACCCGGCCTGGAGCCACAGGTTTGTCCCCTTCCCGGTTCTCACGACATGCATCAACACTCGGCTCAGCCCCGGCAGCCGCAGCTCCCGCCGGCCCGGCCAGCCCGGTCCGCACCCCTGGCCTGCACGCCTGGAGCGTTTGGACTTTGTCGTTTTTTCTCCAAGACTCGCCTCTGGCACATGCCATGGACTTCAGCGGGGGCTGCTCCCCGCCTCCTGGGTGTCCTGCCCGGGCACATCGGAGGCTCAGCCTGGGTCTTGAGCTACTGCTGGTAGGTGCGCTTCGGGGGCCCTCGGCAGCCGCCCAGGCCCACCCCTGCAGCCAGCACACGGCTGCCAGCAGCCACCACACAGCTGCCAACAGCCCGCTCTCCGTCACCCCCCAGCCCCTCCTGCATACATCTGCTGGGGGTGCTTTTTTGACTTCCCCCCTTTTGGCCTATGGGGAAATGCTAAGGGGAAAACCTCCAGAGTCAGGCCGACCTCCTGGAACTCCAACCCGGCCTGGAGCCACCGGTTTGTCCCCTTCCCGGTTCTCACGACATGCATCAACACTCGGCTCAGCCCCGGCAGCCGCAGCCCCCGCCGGCCCGGCCAGCCCGGTCCGCATCCCTGGCCAGCGCCTGGAGCGTTTGGACTTTGTCATTTTTTCTCAAAGACCCGTCTCTGCC
>NW_027101834.1:75000-102500 GCF_035609145.1 Eleutherodactylus coqui
GCGGGGTGGCGGCAGAGGGGAGGCCGCCGCGGGTGCTTCGAGTTTGAGAAATGCTCACTTGGTCAGAGACCGCACACCGCTCGTTCCCTTATATGCAAAAAAGGTGTTCGTCCTGACGTTTTGCGAGGCCTTATTTTACCGTCGTCGGCGCTATCAGGGGAAACACGCCCGCTCCTTCCGTCTCCCTGGAACCGCGCCTCGGCCCCGAGGGCCCAGGTTCAACCTCATACCGGTTCTCACGACATGCATCGACACTCGGTGCAACTCCAGCAGCCGCAGCTCCCGCCGGCCCGGCCAGCCAGGTACGCCCCCCTGGCCGGCACGCCTGGAGCGTTTGCACTTTGTCGTTTTTTTCTCCAAGACTCCTATCTGCCAACTGCTGTGGACTTCAGCGGTGGCTGCCGCGGGCTATGCGCGGCCTCCTGGGGGTCCCGCCTGCCCGCGCAGGCAGCTAGGACGGGGTTATCAGCAAAGCCTGTGAGGCGCTCTCATGGGGAGGGGGGGCTCCGCAGCCCCCCAAGGTGGCTTCGTACACCTCTTGAACGTTGCGGCCCGGCCGCTCGGAGAGCGGTGTCTACCCGGGCAGACAGCCTGTCGGCCCCGCGGCCCGGACAGGCGGGAGCGGGGACTCTTGCGCTCGGGGGCTCTGCTCCAAGGAGCGAGAGCGGACGCTCTGCTCGGCCCGGAGAGTGGGGTGGCGGGGCGCCGTCGCCTCGCTGGAACCAGGGGCGTCGTGACGTGCGCGCGCGCCTAGCCGCCGCCAGAACAGGCCGGAAAGGTTGAGCTGCATACGGATCTAAGCCGTTGCCCAAACTAACTCTGGCCCGTGTGACACAGCCGCGCGCGCGCTTTCCCACGACACTCGACCGCCGGGCTCCCTCGGCCTGGGAGGCACTCTCGGGGCAGGGGGCCACCGCAGCCCCCTTTAGGTGGCTTCGTACACCTCTTGAACGTGGCGCCCGGCCGCTCGGAGAGCGGGGTCTACCCGGGCAGACAGCCTGTCGGCCCCGCGGCCTGGGCAGGCGGAGCGGGTACTCTTGCGCTCGGGGGCTCTGCTCGGCCCGGAGAGTTGGGTGCGGGGCGCCGTCGCCTCGCTGGAACCAGGGGCGTTGTGACGTTCGCACGCGCCTAGCCGCCGCCAGGACAGGCCGGAAAGGTTGAGCTGCATACGGATCTAAGCCGTTGCCCAAACTAACTCTGGCTCGTGTGACCGACACAGCCGCGCACGCGCTTTCCTACGACACTCGACCGCCTGGCTCCCCTCGGCCTGGGAGGCACTCTCGGGGCGGGGGGCACCGCAGCCCCCCGAGGTGGCTTCGTACACCTCTTGAACGTTGGGGCCCGGCCGCTCGGTGAGAGCGGGGTCTACCCGGGCAGACAGCCTGTCGGCCCCGCGGCCTGGACAGGCGGAGCGGGGACTCTTGCGCTCGGGGGCTCTGCTCGGCCCAGAGAGCGGGGTGCGGGGCGCCGTCGCCTCGCTGGAACCAGGGGCGTCGTGACGTTCGCGCGCGCCTAGCCGCCGCCAGAACAGGCCGGAAAGGTTGAGCTGCATACGGATCTAAGCCGTTGCCCAAGCTAACTCTGGCCCGTGTGACCGACACAGCCGCGCACGCGCTTTCCTACGACACTCGACCGCCTGGCTCCCCTCGGCCTGGGAGGCACTCTCGGGGCGGGGGGCACCGCAGCCCCCCGAGGTGGCTTCGTACACCTCTTGAACGTTGGGGCCCGGCCGCTCGGAGAGCGGGGTCTACCCGGGCAGACAGCCTGTCGGCCCCGCGGCCTGGACAGGCGGAGCGGGGACTCTTGCGCTCGGGGGCTCTGCTCGGCCCAGAGAGCGGGGTGCGGGGCGCCGTCGCCTCGCTGGAACCAGGGGCGTCGTGACATTCGCGCGCGCCTAGCCGCCGCCAGAACAGGCCGGAAAGGTTGAGCTGCATACGGATCTAAGCCGTTGCCCAAGCTAACTCTGGCCCGTGTGACCGACACAGCCGCGCACGCGCTTTCCTACGACACTCGACCGCCTGGCTCCCCTCGGCCTGGGAGGCACTCTCGGGGCGGGGGGCACCGCAGCCCCCCGAGGTGGCTTCGTACACCTCTTGAACGTTGGGGCCCGGCCGCTCGGAGAGCGGGGTCTACCCGGGCAGACAGCCTGTCGGCCCCGCGGCCTGGACAGGCGGAGCGGGGACTCTTGCGCTCGGGGGCTCTGCTCGGCCCAGAGAGCGGGGTGCGGGGCGCCGTCGCCTCGCTGGAACCAGGGGCGTCGTGACGTTCGCGCGCGCCTAGCCGCCGCCAGAACAGGCCGGAAAGGTTGAGCTGCATACGGATCTAAGCCGTTGCCCAAGCTAACTCTGGCCCGTGTGACCGACACAGCCGCGCACGCGCTTTCCTACGACACTCGACCGCCTGGCTCCCCTCGGCCTGGGAGGCACTCTCGGGGCGGGGGGCACCGCAGCCCCCCCAAAGGTGGCTTCGTACACCTCTTGAACGTTGGGGCCCGGCCGCTCGGAGAGCGGGGTCTACCCGGGCAGACAGCCTGTCGGCCCCGCGGCCTGGACAGGCGGAGTGGGGACAAGCCAAGGCTACCGGCGGGCCTCGGACGGCCAGGGGTGGAAGGGCTCCACCTCAAGGTGGCTTCGTACACCTCTTGAACGTTGGGGCCCGGCCGCTCGGAGAGCGGGGTCTACCCGGGCAGACAGCCTGCTGGCCCCGCGGCCTGGACAGGCGGAGCGGGGAACCTTGCGCTCGGGGGCTCTGCTCGGCCCAGAGAGTGGGGTGCGGGGCGCCGTCGCCTCGCTGGAACCAGGGGCGTCGTGCCATTCGCGCGCGCGCGCCTAGCCGCCGCCAGAACAGGCCGGAAAGGATGAGCTTCATACGGATCTAAGCCGTTGCCCAAACTACCTCTGGCCCCTGTGACCGACACAGCCGTGGCACGCGCTTTCCTACGACACTCGACCGCCGGGCTCCCTCGGCCTGGGAGGCACTCTCGGGGCGGGGGGCACCGCAGCCCCCCCAAAGGTGGCTTCGTACACCTCTTGAACGTGGCGCCCGGCCGCTCGGAGAGCGGGGTCTACCCGGGCAGACAGCCTGTCGGCCCCGCGGCCTGGACAGGCGGAGCGGGGAAAAGCCTAGGCTACCGGCGGGCGGGATCGACCGGGAAGCCGCCGTGGGGGAACACAAGTTGGACGCCTCGCGCCGTCGCGGACCACCGTCCTCCGTCTCTCGGGAAGGGGGGGCCGCCCGAGGCGCACGGGCCTCGGACGGCCAGGGGTGGAAGGGCTCCACCCCGAGGTGGCTTCGTACACCTCTTGAACGTTGGGGCCCGGCCGCTCAGTGAGAACGGGGTCTACCCGGGCAGACAGCCTGTCGGCCCCGCGGCCTGGACAGGCAGAGTGGGGAAAAGCCTAGGCTACCGGGCGGGATCGACCGGATAGCCGCCGTGGGGGAACACAAGTTGGACGCCTCGCGCCGTCGCGGACCACCGTCCTCCGTCTCTCTCCCTCTCTCGGGAAGGGGGGCCGCCCGAGGCGCACGGGCCTCGGACGGCCAGGGGTGGAAGGGCTCCACCCCGAGGTGGCTTCGTACACCTCTTGAACGTTGGGGCCCGGCCGCTCAGTGAGAACGGGGTCTACCCGGGCAGACAGCCTGTCGGCCCCGCGGCCTGGACAGGCAGAGTGGGGAAAAGCCTAGGCTACCGGGCGGGATCGACCGGATAGCCGCCGTGGGGGAACACAAGTTGGACGCCTCGCGCCGTCGCGGACCACCGTCCTCCGTCTCTCTCCCTCTCTCGGGAAGGGGGGCCGCCCGAGGCGCACGGGCCTCGGACGGCCAGGGGTGGAAGGGCTCCACCCCGAGGTGGCTTCGTACACCTCTTGAACGTTGGGGCCCGGCCGCTCAGTGAGAACGGGGTCTACCCGGGCAGACAGCCTGTCGGCCCCGCGGCCAGGACAGGCAGAGTGGGGAAAAGCCTAGGCCACCGGGCGGGATCGACCGGGTAGCCGCCGTGGGGAACACAACTTGGACGTCTCGCGCCGTCGCGGACCACCGTCCTCCGTCTCTCTCTCCCTCTCTCGGAAGGGAGGCCGCCCGAGGCGCACGGGCCTCGAACGGCCAGGGGTGGAAGGGATCCACCCCCCGCGGGAAGGGGACGCGCGGCGGCACCCGGACGCGGGAGCGTTGACCCGGGGGTCTTTACTCCGCCGAGGCGTAGCCCGGAGAAGGAGCGAGACCGGCCGGCGGGGGTGGAACACCCCCTCATGCCTCGCTCCTTCTGGGGATAAAGCGCGTCGTCCGCAGGCCGCCGTCCCCTATCCCCGCCCTGGACCGCCCGCATCGGCCGGAGCCCGAGGGGACAGGCGGGGGTCCTTCGCTTTCGGGAAAACCGTCACCAAACGTGGGGCCCGTGCCCCGCTCTCGGCCGCCCTGAGGCGGGAGAGCCCGGATCGTTCTCTCTCTCGGCGTCGGCCCCACCGACGCCGTCGCACGGTGGCCTGGGAAAGGGCTGCACCCCCTGCGCCACGCTTCTCCCCCGGAGTACTCCCCCCGCAGGGGGCTCCGCGGGGTGTCCCGACGCGCAGAGTCGCTCGCCTTCTTCCGCGGGGGACGGGAGGGACGCCCACGCGCGTCCCTTCCCCATCCTCGAGAGCCGTACGCGCCGAGGGTGAACCCGCTCGCCGGGGCGCCGGGGAGCAGGGCCCTTGTGGTCCTTCCCCGGACATGGGCGCGGCGAGGGTCCCCCGGCCGCGACGGCTCTCCCGTTGACCCACTCTCTCGCCTTGGGTGGTGGTGATGGAGGCGGCTGCCTACGCCTCAGCCCGGCATCTCGGAGGGGGGTCGCCCGGGCAGCCAGCCAGCCAGCCTGTTGGCCCCGCGGCCTGCACAGGCGGAGTGGGGACACTTGCGCTCTATGACTCTGCTCCCAGGGAGGTGGCAGAGGGGCGGCCGCGGTGCTTTGACTTTGAGCGGTCCCCACTCCAGCACTCTGAGAAATAGTCACTTTGTCAAAGACCGCACACCGCTCGTTCCCTTATATGCAAAAAAGGTGTTCGTCCTGACGTTTTGCGAGCCCTTATTTTACCGTCGTCGGCGCTATCAGGGGAAACAGGCCCGCTCCTTCCGCCTTCATGGAACCGTAGCTCGGCCCCGAGGGCCCAGGATTACCCTCATACCGGTTCTCACGACATGCGTCGACACTCGGCTCGGCCCCGGCAGCCGCAGCTCCCGCCGGCCCGGCCAGCCGGGTCCGCACCCCTGGCCGGCGCCTGGAGCGTCTGGACTTTGTCGTTTTCTCTCCAAGACTCGTCTCTGCCAACTGCCGTGGACTTCGGCGGGGGCTGCCGCGGGCTGTGCCCGGCCTCTTGGGGGTCCCGCCTGCCCGCGCAGGCAGCTAGGACAGGGTTATCAGCGCTCTCAGGGGGGCCTCCGCAGACCCCCCACAGGTGGCTTCGTACACCTCTTGAACGTGGCGCCCGGCCGCTCGGTGAGAGCGGGGTCTTCCCAGGCAAGCCGCCTGTGGGCCCCGCGGCCTGGACAGGCGGAGCGGAGACAAGCCCAGGCTACCGGTAGGATCGACCGGCTGGCAGTCGTGGTGGAGCAACGGGGACGCCTCGCGCCGCCGCGGGCCGCCGTCCTCCGTCTCTCTCCCACTCTCGGAGGCAGGCCGCCCGAGGCCAACGGGCCTCGGACGGCGTGGGGTGGAAGGGCTCCACCCCAGGGGAAGAAAACACGCCCGCGCGCGTTTGCACAGTCTGCCCCGGCCCGGCATCTCGGAGGGGGGTCGCCCGGGCAGCCAGCCAGCCTGTCGGCCCCGCGGCCTGCACAGGCGGAGTGGGGACCCTCGCGCTCGATGACTCTGCTCCCAGGGAGGTGGCAGAGGGGCGGACGCGGTGCTTTGACTTTGAGCGGTCCCCACTCCGCACATTGAGAAATAGTCACTTTGTCAAAGACCGCACACCGCTCGTTCCCTTATATGCAAAAAAGGTGTTCGTCCTGACGTTTTGCGAGGCCCTAATTTACCGCCGTCGGCGCTATCAGGGGAAACGGGCCCGCTCCTTCCGCCCTCCTGGAACCGTGCCTCGGCCCGGAGCGACCAGGATTACCCTCATACCGGTTCTCACGACATGCATTGACACTCGGCTCAGCCCCGGCAGCCGCAGCTCCCGCCGGCCCGGCCAGCCGGGTCCGCCCCCCGTGGCCGGCGCCTGGAGCGTTTGGACTTTGTCGTTTTTTCAAAGACTCATCTCTGCCAACTGCCCTGGGCTTCAGCAGTGGCTGCCGCGGGCTGTGCACGGCCTCCTGGGGGAGTCCCGCCTGCCCGCGCAGGCAGCTAGGACAGGGTTATCAGCGCTCTCAGGGGGGCCTCCGCAGACCCCCCACAGGTGGCTTCGTACACCTCTTGAACGTGGCGCCCGGCCGCTCGGAGAGCGGGGTCTACCCGGGCAGCCAGCCGGCCTGTCGGCCCCGCGGCCTGGACAGGCGGAGTGGGGACACTCGCGCTCGATGACTCTGCTCCCAGGGAGGTGGCAGAGGGGCGGCCGCGGTGCTTTGACTTTGAGCGGCCCCCACTCCCTTCCCAGCACTCTGAGAAATAGTCACTTTGTCAAAGACCGCACACCGCTCGTTCCCTTATATGCAAAAAAGGTGTTCGTCCTGACGTTTTGCGAGGCCTTAATTTACCGCCGTCGGCGCTATCAGGGGGAACAGGCCCGCTCCTTCCGCCTTCCTGGAACCGTGCCTCGGCCCCGAGGGCCCAGGATTACCCTCATACCGGTTCTCACGACAAGCATCGACACTCGGCTCAGCCCCAGCCGCCGCAGCTCCCGCCGGCCCGGCCAGCCGGGTCCGCCCTCCGTGGCCGGCGCCTGGAGCGTTTGGACTTTGTCGTTTTTCTCAAAGACTCATCTCTGCCAACTGCCGTGGGATTCAGCAGGGGCTGCCACGGCTGTTCCCCGCCTCCTGGGTGTCCTGCCCTGCAACACCGGAGGGTCAGGGGGGGTCTTGAGCAACTACTGGTAGGTGCAGCACCTCGGGGGCCCTCTGCAGCCAGCACACTGCTGCCAACAGCCCGCTCCCCATCACCAGCCAGCCCCTTCTGCATACATCTGGCGGGGGTGCTTTTTTGACTTCCCCCATTTTGGCCTATGGGGAAAAGCCAGGGGGAAAACCTCCAGAGTCAGGCCAACCTCCTGGAACTCCAGCTCGGCCTGGAGCTACTGGTTTGCCCCCTTCCCGGTTCTCAGGACATGCCTTGACACTCGGCTCTTCCCCAGCCGCCGCAGCTCCCCTCGGCCCGGCCAGCCGGGTCCGCCCCCCTGACCGGCGCCCGGAGCAGTTTGGACTTTGTCGTTTTTTTTCTCCAAGACTCATCTCTGCCAACTGCCAAGGACTTCAGCAGGGGCTGCCACCTGCTGTTCCCCGCCAATGGGTGTCCTACCCTGCAACACCGGAGGCTCAGGCAGGGTCTTGAGCAACTGCTGGTAGGTGCTCTCAGGGGGCCCCTCCACACCCCCAGGCCCACATCCAGGGCCTCCCTCCCGGCCCCTGGAGCAGCCAGCACCCCCTCACCGTCAGCACTCTCTCCCCGTTGGGACTGTGAAACTTTTCTGACCGTGCAAGCTTCGTCAAACGGCAAGGGGGCAACCGGCGTTCTGTGCCCGGCCTCCTGGGGTCCTGCCCGGGCACATCGGAGGCTCAGCCTGGGTTTTCAGCCACCACGGGCAGGTGCACTCAGGGGGCCCTCCGCAGCCGCCCATGCACACCTCTGCAGCCAGCACACCGCTGCCAACAGCCCGCTCCCCATCACCAGCCAGCCCCTTCTGCATACATCTGGCGGGGGTGCTTTTTTGACTTCCCCCCTTTTGGCCTATGGGGAAAAGCCAAGGGGAAAACCTCCAGAGTCAGGCCGACCTCCTGGAACTAGAGCTCGGCCTGGAGCCACCGGTTTGTCCCCTTCCCGGTTCTCAGGACCTGCACTGACACTCGGCTCAGCACCGGCAGCTGCAGCCCCCGCCGGCCCGGCCAGCCGGGTCCGCACCCCTGGCCGGCACGCCTGGAGCGTTTGGACTTTGTCATTTTCATGACTTGTCTCCTCAGACATTGTCCGACTGCAAGGGGGGCGGCCGCGGTCCGTGCCCAGCCTCCAGGGGTTGCCCCCGGCCCCTGGAGCAGCCAGCACCCCCTCGCCGTCACCACTCTCTCCCCATTGGGACTTTGAAACTTTTCTGACCGTGCAAGCTTCGTCAAACGGCAAGGGGGCAACCGGCGTTCTGTGCCCGGCCTCCTGGGGTCCTGCCCGGGCACATCGGAGGCTCAGCCTGGGTTTTCAGCCACCACGGGCAGGTGCACTCAGGGGGCCCTCCGCAGCCGCCCATGCACACCTCTGCAGCCAGCACACCGCTGCCAACAGCCCGCTCCCCATCACCAGCCAGCCCCTCTGCATACATCTGCTGGGGGTGCTTTTTTGACTTCCCCCATTGTGGCCAATGGGAAAATGCCAAGGGGAAAACCTCCGGAGTCAGGCCCACCTCCTGGAACTCCATCCCGGCCTGGAGCTACTAGTTTGTCCCCTTTCCGGTTCTCAGGACATGCATTGACACTCGGCTCTTCCCAAGCCGCCGCAGCTCCCGCCGGCCCGTCCAGCCGGGTCCGCACCCCTGGCCGGCGCCTGGAGCGTTTGGACTTTGTCGTTTTTCCTCAAAGACTCATCTCTGCCAACTGCCCTGGGCTTCAGCAGTGGCTGCCGCGGGCTGTGCACGGCCTACTGGGGGGTCCCGCCTGCCCGCGCAGGCAGCTAGGACAGGGCTCTCAGCAAGGGCTTGGAGGCGGTGTCAGGGGGGCCTCCGCAGCACCCCCAAGGTGGCTTCCTACACCTCTCGAACGTTGGGGCCCGGCCGCTCGGAGAGCGGGGTCTGCCCGGGCAGCCAGCCAGCCTGTCGGCCCCGCGGCCTGGACAGGCGGAGTGGGGACACTCGCGCTCGATGACTCTGCTCCCAGGGAGGTGGCAGAGGGGCGGCCGCGGTGCTTTGACTTTGAGCGGTCCCCACTCCTCAGCACATTGAGAAATAGTCACTTTGTCAAGGACCGCACACCGCTCGTTCCCTTATATGCAAAAAAGGTGTTCGTCCTGACGTTTTGCGAGGCCCTAATTTACCGCCGTCGGCGCTATCAGGGGAAACGGGCCCGCTCCTTCCGCCCTCCTGGAACCGTGCCTCGGCCCGGAGCGACCAGGATTACCCTCATACCGGTTCTCACGACATACATCGACACTCGGCTCAGCCCCGGCAGCCGCAGCTCCCGCCGGCCCAGCCAGCCGGGTCCGCCACCCTGGCCGGCACGCCTGGAGCGTTTGGACTTTGTCGTTTTTTCAAAGACTCATCCCTGCCAACGACTTCAGCAGGGGCTGCCACCTGCTGTTCCCCGCCAATGGGTGTCCTGACCTGCAACACCGGAGGGTCATGGGGGGTCTTGAGCAACTACTGGTAGGTGCAGCACCTCGGGGGCCCTCTGCAGCCAGCACACTGCTGCCAACAGCCCGCTCCCCGTCACCCCCCAGCCCCTCTGCATACATCTGCCGGGGGTGCTTTTTTGACTTCCCCCATGTTGGCCTATGGGGAAAAGCCAGGGGGAAAACCTCCAGAGTCAGGCCGACCTCCTGGAACCCTAGCCCGGCCTGGAGCTACTGGTTTGCCCCCTTCCCGGTTCTCAGGACATGCCTTGACACTCGGCTCTTCCCCAGCCGCCGCAGCTCCCGTCGGCCCGGCCAGCCGGGTCCGCCCCCCTGACCGGCGCCTGGAGCAGTTTGGACTTTGTCATTTTTTTCAAAGACTCATCTCTGCCAAGGACTTCAGCAGGGGCTGCCACCTGCTTTTCCCCGCCAATGGGTGTCCTGCCCTGCAACACCGGAGGCTCAGGCAGGGTCTTGAGCAACTGCTGGTAGGTGCTCTCAGGGGGCCCCGCCACACCCCCAGGCCCACCTCCAGGGCCTCCCTCCCGGCCCCTGGAGCAGCCAGCACCCCCCTCACCGTCAGCACTCTCTCCCCGTTGGGACTTTGAAACTTTTCTGACCGTGCAAGCTTCATCAAACGGCAAGGGGGCAACCGGCGTTCTGTGCCCGGCCTCCTGGGGTCCTGCCCGGGCACATCGGAGGCTCAGCCTGGGTTTTCAGCCACCACGGGCAGGTGCACTCGGGGGGCCCTCCGCAGCCGCCCATGCACACCTCTGCAGCCAGCACACCGCTGCCAACAGCCCGCTCCCCATCACCAGCCAGCCCCTCTGCATACATCTGCCGGGGGTGCTTTTTTGACTTCCCCCATTTTGGCCAATGGGAAAAGCCAGGGGGAAAACCTCCAGAGTCAGGCCGACCTCCTGGAACTCCAGCTCGGCCTGGAGCTACTGGTTTGTCCCCTTCCCGGTTCTCAGGACATGCATCGACACTCGGCTCAGCCCCGGCAGCCGCAGCCCCCGCCAGCCCGGCCAGCCGGGTCCGCCCCCCTGGCCGGCGCCTGGAGCGTTTGGACTTTGTCATTTTCATGACTTGTCTCCTCGAACTTTGTTCGACTGCAAGGGGGTGTGCCCAGCCTCCAGGGGTTGCCCCCGGCCCCTGGAGCAGCCAGCTCCCCCTCGCCCTCAACACTCTCTCTCCGTGGGGACTTTGAAACTTTTTCTGACCGTGCAAGCTTCATCGGACGGCAAGGGGGCAAGCTGTGGTCTGTGCCCGGCCTCCTGGGTTCCTGCCCGGGGCACATCGGAGGCTCAGCCTGGGTTTTCAGCCACCACCGGTAGGTGCGCTTTGGGGGCCCTCCGCAGCCGCCCTGGGCCACCCCTGCAGCCAGCGCACTGCTGCCAACAGCCCGCTCTCCATCACCAGCCAGCCCCGTCCGCGCACATCTGCCGGGGGTGCTTTTTTGAGAAATACTGTCACTTTGTCAAGGACCACACACCGCTCGTTCCCTTATACCCCGACAAGGTGTTCGTGGTGACGTTTTGCGAGGCCTTATTTTACCGCCGTCGGCGCTATCAGGTGAAACAGGCGCGCTCCTTCCGCCCTCCTGGAACCGTGGCTCGGCCCGGAGCGACCAGGATTACCCTCATACCGGTTCTCACCACCTGCGTTGACACTCGGCTCCGCCCCGGCAGCTGCAGCTCCCGCCGCCCCGGCCGGCCGGGTCCGCTCCCCTGGCCGGCACGCCTGGAGCGTTTGGACTTTGTCATTTTCATGACTTGTCTCCTCAAACCTTGTTCGACTGCCAGGGGGGCTGCCGCAGTCCGTGCCCAGCCTCCAGGGGTTGCCCCCGGCCCCTGGAGCTGCCGGCACCCCCCTCACCGTCAGCACTCTCTCCCCGTTGGGACTTTGAAACTTTTCTGACCGTGCAAGCTTCATCAAACGGCAAGGGGGCAGGCTGCGGTCTGTGCCCGGCCTCCTGGGGTCCTGCCCGGGCACATCGGAGGCTCAGCCTGGGTTTTCAGCCACCACTGGCAGGTGCACTCAGGGGGCCCTACGCAGACGCCCATGCACACCTATGCAGCCAGCACACTGCTGCCAACAGACCACTCTCCGTCACCCGCCAGCCCCTCTGCATACATCTGCTGGAGGTGCTTTTTTGACTTCCCCCATTTTGGCCTATGGGGAAAAGCCAGGGGGAAAACCTCCAGAGTCAGGCCGACATCCTGGAACTCCAGCTCGGCCCAGAGCCACCGGTCTGTCCCCTTCCCGGTTCTCAGGACATGCATTGACACTCGGCTCAGCCCCGGCAGCCGCAGCCCCCGCCGGCCCGGCCGGCCGGGTCCGCACCCCTGGCCGGCACGCCTGGAGCGTTTGGACTTTGTCATTTTCATGACTTGTCTCCTCAAACTTTGTTCGACTGCAAGGGGGGCGGCCGCGGTCCGTGCCCAGCCTCCAGGGGCTGCCCCGGGCCCCTGGAGCAGCCAGCGCCCCCTCGCCGTCAACACTCTCTCCCCGTTGGGACTTTGAAACTTTTTCTGACCGTGCAAGCTTCATCAAACGGCAAGGGGGCAGGCTGCGGTCTGTGCCCGGCCTCCTGGGGTCCTGCCCGGGGACATCGGAGGCTCAGGCAGGGTCTTGAGCTACTGCTGGTAGGTGCACTCAGGGGGCCCTCTTCAGCCGCCCAGGGCCACCCCTGCAGCCACCACACAGCTGCCAACAGCCCGCTCTCCATCACCCCCCAGCCCCTCTGCATACATCTGCTGGGGGTGCTTTTTTGCCTCCCCCCGTTTTGGCCTATGGGGAAAAGCCAGGGGGAAAACCTCCAGAGTCAGGCCGACCTCCTGGAACTCCAGCTCGGCCTGGAGCTACTGGTCTGTCCCCTTCCCGGTTCTCAGGAGATGCATCGACACTCGGCTCAGCCCCGGCAGCCGCAGCACCCGCCGGCCAGGCCAGCCGGGTCCGCCCCCCTGGCCGGCGCCTGGAGCAGTTTGGACTTTGTCATTTTCATGACTTGTCTCCTCAAACTTTGTTCTACTGCAAGGGGGGCTGCCGCGGTCCGTGCCCAGCCTCCAGGGGTTCCCCCCCCCGGCCCCTGGAGCAGCCAGCACCCCCTCGCCGTCAACACTCTCTCCCCGTCGGGACTTTGAAACTTTTCTGACCGTGCAAGCTTCATCAAACGGCAAGGGGGCAGGCTGCGGTCTGTGCCCGGCCTCCTGGGGTCCTGCCCGGGGATATCGGAGGCTCAGGCAGGGTCTTCAGCAACTGCTGGTAGGTGCTCTCAGGGGGCCCCTCCACACCCCCAGGCCCACCTCCAGGGCTTCCCTCCCGGCCCCTGGAGC
Organism: Eleutherodactylus coqui; assembly: GCF_035609145.1. Lineage (NCBI taxonomy): Eukaryota > Metazoa > Chordata > Amphibia > Anura > Eleutherodactylidae > Eleutherodactylus > Eleutherodactylus coqui. Next base: position 87,775 of record NW_027101834.1, read on the forward strand.
AGCCAGCACCCCCTCACCGTCAGCACTCTCTCCCCGTTGGGACTTTGAAACTTTTCTGACCGTGCAAGCTTCATCAAACGGCAATGGGGGGGGCAACCGGCGGTCTGTGCCCGGCCTCCTGGGGTCCTGCCCGGGGACATCGGAGGCTCAGCCAGGGTGTTGAGCAACTACTGGTAGGTGCTCTCAGGGGGCCCTCCGCAGCCGCCCCGGGCCACCCCTGCAGCCGGCACACCGCTGCCAACAGCCCGCTCTCCGTCACCAGCCAGCCCCGTCCGCGCACATCTGCCGGGGGTGCTTTTTTTGAGACACACTGTCACTTTGTCAAAGACCGCACACCGCTCGTTCCCTTATACCCCGACAAGGTGTTCGTGCTGACGTTTTGCGAGGCCTTATTTTACCGCCGTCGGCGCTATCAGGGGAAACAGGCCCGCTCCTTCCGCCTTCGTGGAACCGGGGCTCGGCCCGGAGCGACCAGGATTACCCTCATACCGGTTCTCACGACATGCATTGACACTCGGCTCAGCCCCGGCAGCCGCAGCTCCCGCCGGCCCAGCCAGCCGGGTCCGCCGCCCTGGCCGGCACGCCTGGAGCGTTTGGACTTTGTCGTTTTTTCTCCAAGACTCATCTCTGCCAACGACTATAGCATGGGCTGCCACCTGCTGTTCCCCGCCAATGGGTGTCCTGACCTGCAACACCGGAGGCTCAGGCGGGGTCTTGAGCAACGGCTGATAGGTGCACTCAGGGGGCCCTCTGCAGCCGCCCAGGGCCACCCCTGCAGCCACCACACAGCTGCCAACAGCCCGCTCTCCGTCACCCCCCAGCCCCTCTGCATACATCTGCTGGGGGTGCTTTTTTGACTTCCCCCATTTTGGCCAATGGGAAAATGCCAGGGGGAAAGCCTCCAGAGTCATGCCGACCTCGTGGAACTCCAACCCGGCCTGGAGCTACTGGTTTGTCCCCTTCCCGGTTCTCAGGACCTGCATCGACACTCGGCTCAGCCCCGGCAGCCGCGGCCCCCGCCGGCCCGGCCAGCCGGTTCCGCCACCCTGCCCGGCGCCTGGAGCGTTTGGACTTTGTCATTTTTTCCCCCAAGACTCGCCTCTGCCAACTGCCAAGGACTTCAGCAGGGGCTGCCACGGCTGTTCCCCGCCTCCTGGGGTTCATGCCCGGGCACACCGGAGGCTCAGGCAGGGTCTTGAGCAACTACTGTTGGGTGCTCTCAGGGGGGCCCCTCCACACCCCCAGGCCGACCTCCAGGGGCTGCCCCCGGCCCCTGGAGCAGCCAGCACCCCCTCGCCGTCAACACTCTCTCCCCGTTGGGACTTTGAAACTTTTCTGACCGTGCAAGCTTCATTGGACGGCAAGGGGGTGACCTGCGGGCTCTACCCGGCCTCCTGGGGTCCTGCCCGGGGACATCGGAGGCTCAGCCTGGGTCTTGAGCTACTGCTGGTAGGTGCACTCAGGGGGCCCTCTTCAGCCGCCCAGGGCCACCCCTGCAGCCACCAGACAGCTGCCAACAGCCCGCTCTCTGTCACCCCCCAGCCCCTCTGCATACATCTGCTGGGGGTGCTTTTTTGGCTCCCCCCGTTTTGGCCTATGGGGAAAAGCCAGGGGGAAAACCTCCAGAGTCAGGCCGATCCCCTGGAACTCCAACCCGGCCTGGAGCCACCGGTTTGTCCCCTTCCCGGTTCTCAGGACATGCATTGACACTCGGCTCAGCCCCGGCAGCCGCAGCCCCCGCCGGCCCGGCCACCCGGGTCCGCCACCCTGCCCGGCGCCTGGAGCGTTTGGACTTTGTCGTTTTTTCTCCAAGACTCGCCTCTGGCACATGCCATGGACCTCAGCGGGGGCTGCTCCCCGCCTCCCGGGTGTCCTGCCCGGGCACATCGGAGGCTCAGCCAGGGTCTTGGTCCCCTACTGGTAGGTGCACTTTGGGGGCCCTCCGCAGCCGCCCAGGCCCACCACTGCAGCCACCACACAGCTGCCAACAGCCCGCTCTCCATCACCCACCAGCCCATTGCATACATCTGCTGGGGGTGCTTTTTTGCCTCCCCGCGTTTTGGCCTATGGGGAAAAGCCAGGGGGAAAACCTCCAGAGTCAGGCCGACCTCCTGGAACTCCAACCCGGACTGGAGCCACCGGTCTGTCCCCTTCCCGGTTCTCAGGACATGCATTGACACTCGGCTCAGCCCCGGCAGCCGCAGCTCCCGCCGGCCCGGCCAGCCAGGTCCGCCCCCCTGGCCGGCACGCCTGGAGCGTTTGGACTTTGTCATTTTCACGACTTGTCTCCTCAGACATTGTCCGACTGCAAGGGGGGCTGCCGCGGTCCGTGCCCAGCCTCCAGGGGTTGCCCCCGGCCCCTGGAGCAGCCAGCACCCCCTCGCCCTCAACACTCCCTCCCCGTGGGGACTTTGAAACTTTTTCTGACCGTGCAAGCTTCATCGGACGGCAAGGGGGCAGGCTGCGGTCTGTGCCCGGCCTCCTGGGTTCCTGCCCGGGCACATCGGAGGCTCAGGCTGGGTGTTGAGTGACTACTGGTAGGTGCACTCAGGGGGCCCTCCGCAGACGCCCAGGCACACCTCTGCAGCCAGCACACTGCTGCCAACAGCCCGCTCCCCATCACCCCCCAGGCCCTCTGCATACATCTGGCGGGGGTGCTTTTTTGACTTCCCCCATTTTGGCCTATGGGGAAAAGCCAAGGGGAAAACCTCCAGAGTCAGGCCGACCTCCTGGAACTCGAGCTCGGCCTGGAGCCACCGGTTTGTCCCCTTCCCGGTTCTCAGGACATGCATTGACACTCGGCTCAGCCCCGGCAGCCGCAGCCCCCGCCAGCCCGGCCAGCCGGGTCCGCCGCCCTGGCCGGCGCCTGGAGCGTTTGGACTTTGTCATTTTCATGACTTGTCTCCTCAAACTTTGTTCGACTGCAAGGGGGCGTGCCGCGGTCCGTGCCTAGCCTCCAGGGGTTGCCCCCGGCCCCTGGAGCAGCCAGCACCCCCTCGCCCTCAACACTCTCCCCCCGTGGGGACTTTGAAACTTTTTTTCTGACCGTGCAAGCTTCATCGGACGGCAAGGGGGCAAGCTGCGGTCTGTGCCCGGCCTCCTGGGTTCCTGCCCGGGCACATCGGAGGCTCAGGCTGGGTGTTGAGTGACTACTGGTAGGTGCACTCAGGGGGCCCTCCGCAGACGCCCAGGCACACCTCTGCAGCCAGCACACTGCTGCCAACAGCCCACTCCCCGTCACCCCCCAGCCCCTCTGCATACATCTGCTGGGGGTGCTTTTTTGACTTCCCCCATTTTGGCCTATGGGGAAAACCTCCAGAGTCAGGCCGACCTCCTGGAACTCTAGCCCGGCCGGGAGCTACCGGTTTGTCCCCTTCCCGGTTCTCAGGACCTGCATTGACACTCGGCTCTTCCCCGGCCGCCGCAGCTCCCGCCGGCCCGGCCAGCCGGGTCCTCCCCCCTGGCCGGCGCCTGGAGCGTTTGGACTTTGTCATTTTATTCAAAGACCCACCTCTGCCAACCGCCGTGGGCTTCAGCAGTGGCTGCCGCGGGCTGTGCCCGGCCTACTGGGGGGTCCCGCCTGCCCGCGCAGGCAGCTAGGACAGGGCTCTCAGCAAGGGCTTGGAGGCGGTGTCAGGGGGGGCCTCCGCAGCCCCCCCAAGGTGGCTTCCTACACCTCTCGAACGTTGGGGCCCGGCCGCTCGGAGAGCGGGGTCTGCCCGGGCAGCCAGCCAGCCTGTCGGCACCGCGGCCTGGAAAGGCGGAGTGGGGACACTCGCGCTCGATGACTCTGCTCCCAGGGAGGTGGCAGAGGGGCGGCCGCGGTGCTTTGACTTTGAGCGGCCCCCACTCCCTTCTCTGCACTATGAGAAATAGTCACTTTGTGAGAGACCGCACTCCGCTCGTTCCCTTATATGCAATAAAGGTGTTCGTCCTGACGTTTTGCGAGGCCTTAATTTACCGCCGTCGGCGCTATCAGGGGAAACAGGCCCGCTCCTTCCGCCCTCCTGGAACCGTGCCTCGGCCCGGAGCGACCAGGATTACCCTCATACCGGTTCTCACGACATACATCGACACTCGGCTCAGCCCCGGCAGCCGCAGCTCCCACCGGCCCAGCCAGCCGGCTCCGCCACCCTGCCCGGCACGCCTGGAGCGTTTGGACTTTGTCATTTTCATGACTTGTCTCCTCAAACTTTGCTCGACCGCAAGGGGGGCTGCCGCAGTCCGTGCCCAGCCTCCAGGGGTTGCCCCCGGCCCCTGGAGCTGCCAGCACCCCCTCGCCCTCAACACTCTCTCCCCGTTGGGACTCTGAAACTTTTTCTGACCGTGCAAGCTTCGTCAAACGGCAAGGGGGCAGGCTGCGGTCTGTGCCCGGCCTCCTGGGGTCCTGCCCGGGGACATCGGAGGCTCAGCCAGGGTTTTGAGCCACCGCTGGCAGGTGCACTCAGGGGGCCCTCCGCAGCCGCCCATGCACACCTCTTCAGCCAGCACACTGCTGCCAAACACCCGCTCCCCATCACCCCCCAGCCCCTCTGCATACATCTGCTGGGGGTGCTTTTTTGACTTCCCCCATTGTGGCCAATGGGACAATGCCAAGGGGAAAACCTCCAGAGTCCTGCCGACCTCCTGGAACTCCAACCCGGCCTGGAGCCACCGGTTTGTCCCCTTCCCGGTTCTCAGGACATGCATTGACACTCGGCTCAGCCCCGGCAGCCGCAGCCCCCGCCGGCCCGGCCAGCCGGGTCCGCCCCCCTGGCCTGCACGCCTGGAGCGTTTGGACTTTGTCATTTTCATGACTTGTCTCCTCAAACTTTGTTCGACTGCAAGGGGGGCTGCCACGGCTGTTCCCCGCCCCCTGGGTGTCCTTCCCTGCAACACCGGAGGCTCAGGCAGGGTCTTGAGCAACTTCTGTTGGGTGCTCTCAGGGGGCCCCTCCGCACCCGCAGGCCCACCTCCAGGGCCTCCAGCCCGGCCCCACTGGCAGCCAGCACCCCCTCGCCGTCAACCCTCTCTCCCCGTTGGGACTTTGAAACTTTTTCCGACCGTGCAAGCTTCGTCAAACGGCAAGGGGGCAAGCGGCGGTCTGTGCCCGGCCTCCTGGGCGTCCTGCCCGGGGACATCGGAGGCTCAGGCTGGGTCTTGAGCCACCACTGGTAGGTGCGCTTTGGGGGCCCTCCGCAGCCGCCCATGCACACCTCTTCAGCCAGCACACTGCTGCCAAACACCCGCTCCCCATCACCCCCCAGCCCCTCTGCATACATCTGCTGGGGGTGCTTTTTTGACTTCCCCCATTTTGGCCTATGGGGAAAAGCCAGGGGGAAAACCTCCAGAGTCAGGCCGACCTTCTGGAACTCGAGCTCGGCCTGGAGCCGCCGGTTTGTCCCCTTCCCGGTTCTCAGGACCTGCATTGACACTCGGCTCAGCCCCGGCAGCCGCAGCCCCCGCCGGCCCAGCCAGCCGGGTCCGCCCCCCTGGCCGGCGCCTGGAGCGTTTGGACTTTGTCATTTTCATGGCTTGTCTCCTCAAACTTTGTCCGACTGCAAGGGGGGCTGCCGCAGTCCGTGCCCAGCCTCCAGGGGTTGTCCCCGGCCCCTGGAGCAGCCAGCACCCCCTCGCCGTCAACGCTCTCTCCCCGTTGGGACTTTGAAACTTTTCTGACCGTGCAAGCTTCGTCAAACGGCAATGGGGCAAGCGGCGGGCTCTGCCCGGCCTCCTGGGGTCCTGCCCGGGGACATCGGAGGCTCAGCCAGGGTGTTGAGCCACCGCTGGCAGGTGCACTCAGGGGGCCCTCCGCAGCCGCCCATGCCCACCCCTGCAGCCAGCACACGGCTGCCAACAGCCCGCTCTCCGTCACCCCCCAGCCCCTCTGCATACATCTGCTGGGGGTGCTTTTTTGGCTCCCCCCCCGTTTTGGCCTATGGGGAAAAGCCAGGGGGAAAACCTCCAGAGTCAGGCCGACCCCCCGGAACTCCAACCCGGCCTGGAGCCACCGGTTTGTCCCCTTCCCGGTTCTCAGGACATGCATTGACACTCGGCACAGCCCCGGCAGCCGCAGCCCCCGCCGGCCCGGCCAGCCGGGTCCGCCACCCTGCCCGGCGCCTGGAGCGTTTGGACTTTGTCGTTTTTTCTCCAAGACTCGCCTCTGGCACATGCCATGGACCTCAGCGGGGGCTGCTCCCCGCCTCCTGGGTGTCCTGCCCGGGCACATCGGAGGCTCAGCCTGGGTCTTGGGCCCCTTCTGGTAGGTGCACTTTGGGGGCCCTCCGCAGCCGCCCAGGCCCACCTCCTGCAGCCACCACACAGCTGCCAACAGCCCGCTCTCCGTCACCCGCCAGCCCCTCTGCATACATCTGCTGGGGGTGCTTTTTTGACTTCCCCCATTGTGGCCAATGGGAAAATGCCAAGGGGAAAACCTCCAGAGTCCTGCCGACCTCCTGGAACTCCAACCCGGCCTGGAGCCACCGGTTTGTCCCCTTCCCGGTTCTCAGGACCTGCATTGACACTCGGCTCAGCCCCGGCCGCCGCAGCTCCCGCCAGCCCGGCCAGCCGGGTCCGCACCCCTGGCCGGCTCGCCTGGAGCGTTTGGACTTTGTCATTTTCATGACTTGTCTCCTCAAACTTTGTTCGACTGCAAGGGGGGCTGCCGCAGTCCGTGCCCAGCCTCCAGGGGTTGCCCCCGGCCCCTGGAGCAGCCAGCACCTCCTCGCCGTCAACACTCTCCCCCCGTGGGGACTTTGAAACTTTTCTGACCGTGCAAGCTTCGTCAAACGGCAAGGGGGCAAGCGGCGGGCTCTGCCCGGCCTCCTGGGGTCCTGCCCGGGCACATCGGAGGCTCAGCGGGGGTTTTCAGCCACCACTGGTAGGTGCGCTTTGGGGGCCCTCCGCAGCCGCCCCGGGCCACCCCTGCAGCCAGCACACTGCTGCCAACAGCCCGCCGCTCTCCCACACCAGCCAGCCCCGTCTGCACACATCTGCCGGGGGTGCTTTTTTGAGAAACACTGTCACTTTGTCAAAGACCGCACACCGCTCGTTCCCTTATACCCCGACAAGGTGTTCGTGCTGACGTTTTGCGAGGCCTTATTTTACCGCCGTCGGCGCTATCAGGGGAAGCGGGCCCGCTCCTTCCGCCCTCCTGGAACCGTGCCTCGGCCCGGAGCGGCCAGGTTTACCCTCATACCGGTTCTCGTGACCTGCATTGACACTCGGCTCTTCCCCGGCCGCCGCAGCTCCCGCCGGTCCGACCAGCTGGGTCCGCCCCCCTGGACGGCACGCCTGGAGCGTTTGGACTTTGTCATTTTCATGACTCGTCTCCTCAAACTTTGTTCGACTGCAAGGGGGGCTGCCGCAGTCCGGGCCCAGCCTCCAGCGGTTGCCCCCGGCCGCTGGAGCTGCCAGCACCCCCTCGCCGTCAACACTCTCTCCCCGTTGGGACTTTGAAACTTTTCTGACCGTGCAAGCTTCGTCAAACGGCAATGGGGGGCAACCGGCGTTCTGTGCCCGGCCTCCTGGGGTCCTGCCCGGGCACATCGGAGGCTCAGCCTGGGTTTTCAGCCACCACGGGCAGGTGCACTCAGGGGGCCCACCGCAGCCGCCCAGGCCCACCCCTGCAGCCACCACGCAGCTGCCAACAGCCCGCTCTCCGTCACCCCCCAGCCCCTTCTGCATACATCTGCCGGGGGTGCTTTTTTGACTTCCCCCCTTTTGGCCTATGGGGAAAAGCCAGGGGGAAAACCTCCAGAGTCAGGCCGACCTTCTGGAACTCCAGCTCGGACTGGAGCCACCGGTTTGTCCCCTTCCCGGTTCTCAGGAGATGCATCGACACTCGGCTCAGCCCCGGCAGCCGCAGCACCCGCCGGCCAGGCCAGCCACGTCCGCCCCCCTGGCCGGCGCCTGGAGCGTTTGGACTTTGTCGTTTTTTTCCCCAAGACTCGCCTCTGCCAACTGCCAAGGACTTCAGCAGGGGCTGCCACGGCTGTTCCCCGCCTCCTGGGGTTCATGCCCGGGCACATCGGAGGCTCAGGCAGGGTCTTGAGCAACTACTGTTGGGTGCTCTCAGGGGGGCCCCTCCACACCCCCAGGCCGACCTCCAGGGGCTGCCCCCGGACCCTGGAGCAGCCTGCACCCCCCTCGCCGTCAACACTCTCCCCCCGTTGGGACTTTGAAACTTTTCTGACCGTGCGAGCTTCATCGGACGGGAAGGGGGCGACCTGCGGGCTCTGCCCGGCCTCCCGGGGTCCCTGCCCGGGCCCCGTGGGAGGTACAGGCAGGGTTTCTCACCTACTACCCGTAGGCACTCTCAGGGGGCCCTCCGCGCCCTCAGGCCGCCCTCCCCGGGCTTCCCCCGGGTCCGCGGAGCAGCCCGCCACCCCTCGCCGCACTGTCTCTCGCCCCCCGTCGGGACTTTGAAACTTTTCCCCCCCGTGCAAACCTCACCGGGGGGCAGAGGGAGAGACCTGCGGGCCGTGCCCGGCCTCCCGGGACTCCCTCCGGGCAGCGCGGGCGGCTCGGACGGGGTTTTCAGCGAGTGCTGGGGGGGGTGTCTTCGGGGGCCCCCCGCGGGCCCCCCGGGGCACCTGCGCGGGGTGGCCCCTGCTGCCAGGCACCCACTCCCCATCGACCATCCAGCCCCCCTACATACATCTGGCGGGGGTGCTTTTTTGAGTTCCCCCATTTTGGCAACTTGGCACCTCCTATGGGGAAACCGGCAAAATCATGCCGACCTCCTGGAACTCCGGCTCGGCCTGGAGCCGCCGGTTTGTCCCCTTCCCGGTTCTCAGGCATTTTCGGACTTTGTCATTTTTTCAGCACTCTGTCAATGCGGCCAGCGGGAGCTGCCGCGGTCTGTGCCCAGGCACCAGGCACTAAAAACGGACACAGTCGGAGGGTCAGGGGGTGTCTCGGCCAGATACTGAAAAACACTCAGGGGGTGCCCAGGCACCAGGCGCTCCAAACGGACACAGTCGGAGGGTCAGGGGGTGTCTCGGCCAGATACTGGAAAACACTCAGGGGCGCCCGGAGGCTGCACAGGGCCACCCCAGGCCGCTCCCCCGGGCACCCGGGCGGCCATATTGGCGGCTGAGACCCCCTCTTCAGCGAACGCCAGGGGGCGCTCAGGGGCACACGGGGGCTGCTCCACTCGCCCCAGGGCGGCCCCCGCGGGTACCCGGGCGGCCATATTGGCGGCTGGGACCCCCTCTTGAGCAAACGCCAGGGGGGCGCTCAGGGACGCACGGGGGCTGCTCCACTCGCCCCAGGCCGGCCTCCCTGGGTACCCGGGCGGGCACATTAGCGGCTGAGACCCCCTCTCCACCAGAGACCGGGGGGCGCTCGGGGACACACGGGGGCTGCTCCACTCGCCCCAGGCCGGACTCCCTGAGGCGGGCACATTAGCGGCTGAGACCCCCTCTCCACCAGAGACCGGGGGGCGCTCGGGGACACACGGGGGCTGCTCCACTCGCCCCAGGCCGGACTCCCTGAGGCGGGCACATTAGCGGCTGAGGCCCCCTCTCCACCAAAGACCGGGGGACGCTCAGGGACACACGGGGGCTGCTCCACTCGCACCAGGCCGGCCTCCCTGAGGCGGGCACATTAGCGGCTGAGACCCCCTCTTCAGCAAACGTCAGGGGACACTCAGGGACACGCGGGGGCTGCTCCACTCGCCCCAGGCCGGCCTCCCTGAGGCGGGCACATTAGCGGCTGAGACCCCCTCTCGACCAAAGACCGGGGGACGCTCAGGGACACACGGGGGCTGCTCCACTCGCCCCAGGCCGGCCTCCCTGAGGCGGGCACATTAGCGGCTGAGGCCCCCTCTCCACCAAAGACCGGGGGACGCTCAGGGACACACGGGGGCTGCTCCACTCGCCCCAGGCCGGCCTCCCTGAGGCGGGCACATTAGCGGCTGAGACCCCCTCTCGACCAAAGACCGGGGGACGCTCAGGGACACACGGGGGCTGCTCCACTCGCCCCAGGCCGGCCTCCCTGAGGCGGGCACATTAGCGGCTGAGGCCCCCTCTCCACCAAAGACCGGGGGACACACAGGGACACACGGGGGCTGCTCCACTCGCCCCAGGCCGGCCTCCCTGAGGCGGGCACATTAGCGGCTGAGGCCCCCTCTCCACCAGAGACCGGGGGACGCTCAGGGACACACGGGGGCTGCTCCACTCGCCCCAGGCCGGCCTCCCTGAGGCGGGCACATTAGCGGCTGAGACCCCCTCTCCACCAAAGACCGGGGGACGCTCAGGGACACACGGGGGCTGCTCCACTCGCCCCAGGCCGGACTCCCTGAGGCGGGCACATTAGCGGCTGAGACCCCCTCTCCACCAAAGACCGGGGGGGCACTCGGGGACACACGGGGGCTGCTCCACTCGCCCCAGGCCGGACTCCCTGAGGCGGGCACATTAGCGGCTGAGACCCCCTCTCCACCAGAGACCGGGGGGCGCTCGGGGACACACGGGGGCTGCTCCACTCGCCCCAGGCCGGCCTCCCTAGGTACCCAGGCGGGCACATTAGCGGCTGAGACCCCCTCTTCAGCAAACGCCAGGGGACACTCAGGGACACACGGGGGCTGCTCCACTCGCCCCAGGCCGGCCTCCCTAGGTACCCGGGCGGGCACACTAGCGGCTGAGACCCCCTCTCGACCAAAGACCGGGGGACGCTCAGGGACACACGGGGGCTGCTCCACTCGCCCCAGGCCGGCCTGCCTAGGTACCCGGGCGGGCACATTAGCGGCTGAGACCCCCTCTCGACCAAAGACCGGGGGACGCTCAGGGACACACGGGGGCCGCTCCACTCACCCCCAGGCCGACCTCCAGGGCCTCCCTCCCGGCCCCTGGAGCAGCCAGCGCCCCCTCGCCGTCAACACTCTCTCCCCCGTTGGGACTTTGAAACTTTTTCTGACCGTGCGAGCTTCATCGGACGGCAAAGGGGGCAAGCTGCGGTCCGTGCCCGGCCTGCTGGGGTCCTGCCCGGGGACATCGGAGGCTCAGCCAGGGTCTTGAGCCACCGCTGGCAGGTGCACTTTGGGGGCCCTCCGCAGCCGCCCCGGGCCACCCCTTGCAGCCAGCACACTGCTGCCAACAGCCCGCCGCTCTCCGTCACCAGCCAGCCCCGTCTGCACGCATCTGCCGGGGGTGCTTTTTTTGGAGAAATACTGTCACTTTGTCAAAGACCGCACACCGCTCGTTCCCTTATACCCCGACAAGGTGTTCGTGCTGACGTTTTGCGAGGCCTTATTTTACCGTCGTCGGCGCTATCAGGGGAAACGGGCCCGCTCCTTCCGCCCTCCTGGAACCCTGGCTCGGCCCGGAGCGACCAGGATTACCCTCATACCGGTTCTCACCACCTGCATCGACACGCGGCTCTGCCCCGGCCGCCGCAGCTCTCGCCGGCCCGGCCGGGTCCGCACCCCTGGCCGGCACGCCTGGAGCGTTTGGACTTTGTCGTTTTTTTTCTCCAAGAGTCGCCTCTGGCACATGCCATGGACTTCAGCGGGGGCTGCTCCCCGCCCCCTGGGTGTCCTGCCCGGGCACATCGGAGGCTCAGCCTGGGTCTTCAGCCCCTACTGGTAGGTGCGCTTTGGGGGCCCTCCGCAGCCGCCCGGGGCCCATCCCTGCAGCCAGCACACGGCTGCCAGCAGCCACCACACAGCTGCCAACAGCCACCACACAGCTGCCAACAGCCCGCTCTCCGTCACCCCCCAGCCCCTCCTGCATACATCTGCTGGGGGTGCTTTTTTGCCTCCCCCCGTTTTGGCCTATGGAGAAAAGCCAGGGGGAAAACCTCCAGAGTCAGGCCGACCTCATGGAACTCCAACCCGGCCTGGAGCCACCGGTTTGTCCCCTTCCCGGTTCTCAGGACATGCGTCGACGCTCGGCTCAGCCCCGGCCGCCGCAGCTCCCGCCGGCCCGGCCAGCCGGGTCCACACCCCTGGCCAGCGCCTGGAGCGTTTGGACTTTGTCATTTTTTCAAAGACTCATCTCTGCCAACTGCCGTGGGCTTCAGCGGGGGCTGCTCCCCGCCTCCTGGGTGTCCTGCCCGGGCACATCGGAGGTTCAGCCTGGGTCTTCAGCCCCTACTGGTAGGTGCACTCCGGGGGCCCTCCGCAGCCGCCCGGGGCCCACCCCTGCAGCCAGCACACGGCTGCCAGCAGCCACCACACAGCTGCCAACAGCCCGCTCCCCATCACCCCCCAGCCCAACTCTGCATACATCTGCTGGGGGTGCTTTTTTTACTTCCCCCGTTTTGGCCTATGGGGAAATGCCAAGGGGAAAACCTCCAGAGTCAGGCCGACCTCATGGAACTCCAACCCGGCCTGGAGCTACTGGTTTGCCCCCTTCCCGGTTCTCAGGACATGCATCGACACTCGGCTCTTCCCCAGCCGCCGCAGCTCCCGCCGGCCCGGCCAGCCGGGTCCGCACCCCTGACCAGCGCCTGGAGCGTTTGGACTTTGTCATTTTTTCTCAAAGACCAATCTCTGCCAACTGCCCTGGGCTTCAGCGGGGGCTGCTCCCCGCCTCCTGGGTGTCCTGCCCGGGCACATCGGAGGCTCAGCCTGGGTCTCGAGCCCCCTACTGGTAGGTGCACTACGGGGGCCCTCCGCAGCCGCCCAGGCCCACCCCTGCAGCCAGCACACGGCTGCCAGCAGCCACCACACAGCTGCCAACAGCCCACTATCCATCACCCACCAGCCCCTCTGCATACATCTGCTGGGGGTGCTTTTTTGACTTCCCCCCTTTTGGCCTATGGGGAAAAGCCAGGGGGGAAACCTCCAGAGTCAGGCCGACCTCATGGAACTCCAACCCGGCCTGGAGCCACCGGTTTGTCCCCTTCCCGGTTCTCAGGACATGCATCGACACTCGGCTCAGCCCCGGCCGCCGCAGCCCCCGCCAGCCCGGCCAGCCGGGTCCGCCACCCTGCCCGGCGCCTGGAGCGTTTGGACTTTGTCGTTTTTTTTCTCCAAGACTCACCTCTGGCACATGCCATGGACCTCAGCGGGGGCTGCTCCCCGCCTCCTGGGTGTCCTGCCCGGGCACATCGGAGGCTCAGCCTGGGTCTCGAGCCCCCTACTGGTAGGTGCACTACGGGGGCCCTCCGCAGCCGCCCAGGCCCACCCCTGCAGCCAGCACACGGCTGCCAGCAGCCACCACACAGCTGCCAACAGCCCACTATCCATCACCCACCAGCCCCTCTGCATACATCTGCTGGGGGTGCTTTTTTGACTTCCCCCCTTTTGGCCTATGGGGAAAAGCCAGGGGGGAAACCTCCAGAGTCAGGCCGACCTCATGGAACTCCAACCCGGCCTGGAGCCACCGGTTTGTCCCCTTCCCGGTTCTCAGGACATGCATCGACACTCGGCTCAGCCCCGGCCGCCGCAGCCCCCGCCAGCCCGGCCAGCCGGGTCCGCCACCCTGCCCGGCGCCTGGAGCGTTTGGACTTTGTCGTTTTTTTTCTCCAAGACTCACCTCTGGCACATGCCATGGACCTCAGCGGGGGCTGCTCCCCGCCTCCTGGGTGTCCTGCCCGGGCACATCGGAGGCTCAGGCAATGTCTTGAGCCACCGCTGGCAGGTGCACTCAGGGGGCCCTCCGCAGCCGCCCAGGCCCACCCCTGCAGCCAGCACACGGCTGCCAGCAGCCACCACACAGCTGCCAACAGCCCGCTCTCCGTCACCCCCCAGCCCAACTCTGCATACATCTGCTGGGGGTGCTTTTTTGACTTCCCCCCTTTTGGCCTATGGGGAAAAGCCAGGGGGAAAACCTCCAGAGTCAGGCCGACCTCATGGAACTCCAACCCGGCCTGGAGCCACCGGTTTGTCCCCTTCCCGGTTCTCAGGACCTGCACTGACACTCGGCTCAACCCCGGCAGCTGCAGCCCCCGCCGGCCCGGCCAGCCGGGTCCGCACCCCTGGCCAGCGCCTGGAGCGTTTGGACTTTGTCGTTTTTTCTCAAAGACCCATCTGTGCCAACTGCCCTGGGCTTCAGCGGGGGCTGCTCCCCGCCTCCTGGGTGTCCTGCCCGGGCACATCGGAGGCTCAGCCTGGGTCTTCAGCCCCTACTGGTAGGTGCACTCGGGGGGGCCCTCCGCAGCCGCCCAGGCCCACCCTTGCAGCCAGCACACGGCTGCCAGCAGCCACCACACAGCTGCCAACAGCCCGCTCGCCATCACCCCCCAGCCCCTCCTGCATACATCTGCCGGGGGTGCTTTTTTGACTTCCCCCGTTTTGGCCAATGGGGAAATGCCAAGGGGAAAACCTCCAGAGTCAGGCCGACCTACTGGAACTCCCACCCGGCCTGGAGCCACAGGTTTGTCCCCTTCCCGGTTCTCACGACATGCATCAACACTCGGCTCAGCCCCGGCAGCCGCAGCTCCCGCCGGCCCGGCCAGCCCGGTCCGCACCCCTGGCCTGCACGCCTGGAGCGTTTGGACTTTGTCGTTTTTTCTCCAAGACTCGCCTCTGGCACATGCCATGGACTTCAGCGGGGGCTGCTCCCCGCCTCCTGGGTGTCCTGCCCGGGCACATCGGAGGCTCAGCCTGGGTCTTGAGCTACTGCTGGTAGGTGCGCTTCGGGGGCCCTCGGCAGCCGCCCAGGCCCACCCCTGCAGCCAGCACACGGCTGCCAGCAGCCACCACACAGCTGCCAACAGCCCGCTCTCCGTCACCCCCCAGCCCCTCCTGCATACATCTGCTGGGGGTGCTTTTTTGACTTCCCCCCTTTTGGCCTATGGGG
>NW_027101834.1:115000-130000 GCF_035609145.1 Eleutherodactylus coqui
CGGGGGGCACCGCAGCCCCCCCAAGGTGGCTTCCGTACACCTCTTGAACGTTGGGGCCCGGCCGCTCGGAGAGCGGGGTCTACCCGGGCAGACAGCCTGTCGGCCCCGCGGCCTGGACAGGCGGAGCGGGGACTCTTGCGCTCGGGGGCTCTGCTCCAAGGAGCGAGAGCGGCCGCTCTGCACGGCCCGGAGAGCGGGGTGCGGGGCGCCGTCGCCTCGCTGGAACCAGGGGCGTCGTGACGTTCGCGCGCGCCTAGCCGCCGCCAGAACAGGCCGGAAAGGTTGAGCTGCATACGGATCTAAGCCGTTGCCCAAACTAACTCTGGCCCGTGTGACCGACACAGCCGCGCACGCGCTTTCCTACGACACTCGACCGCCAGGCTCCCCTCGGCCTGGGAGGCACTCTCGGGGCGGGGGGCACCGCAGCCCCCCAAGGTGGCTTCGTACACCTCTTGAACGTGGCGCCCGGCCGCTCGGAGAGCGGGGTCTACCCGGGCAGACAGCCTGTCGGCCCCGCGGCCTGGACAGGCGGAGCGGGGACACTTGCACTCGGGGGCTCTGCTCCAAGGAGCGAGAGCGGCCACTCTGCTCGGCCCGGAGAGTGGGGTGCGGGGCGCCGTCGCATCGCTGGAGCCAGGGGCGTCGTGCCGTGCGCGCACGCCTAGCCGCCGCCAGAACAGGCCGGAAAGGATGAGCTTCATACGGATCTAAGCCGTTGCCCAAACTACCTCTGGCCCCTGTGACCGACACAGCCGTGGCACGCGCTTTCCTACGACACTCGACCGCCGGGCTCCCTCGGCCTGGGAGGCACTCTCGGGGAGGGGGGCACCGCAGCCCCCCCAAGGTGGCTTCCGTACACCTCTTGAACGTTGGGGCCCGGCCGCTCGGAGAGCGGGGTCTACCCGGGCAGACAGCCCGTCGGCCCCGCGGCCTGGACAGGCGGAGCGGGGACAAGCCAAGGCTACCGGCGGGCGGGATCGACCGGGTAGCCGCCGTGGGGAACACAACTTGGACGTCTCGCGCCGTCGCGGACCACCGTCCTCCGTCTCTCTCTCCCTCTCTCGGAAGGGAGGCCGCCCGAGGCGCACGGGCCTCGGACGGCCAGGGGTGGAAGGGCTCCACCCCAAGGTGGCTTCCGTACACCTCTTGAACGTTGGGGCCCGGCCGCTCGGTGAGAGCGGGGTCTACCCGGGCAGACAGCCCGTCGGCCCCGCGGCCTGGACAGGCGGAGCGGGGACAAGCCAAGGCTACCGGCGGGCGGGATCGACCGGGTAGCCGCCGTGGGGAACACAACTTGGACGTCTCGCGCCGTCGCGGACCACCGTCCTCCGTCTCTCTCTCCCTCTCTCGGAAGGGAGGCCGCCCGAGGCGCACGGGCCTCGGACGGCCAGGGGTGGAAGGGCTCCACCCCAAGGTGGCTTCCGTACACCTCTTGAACGTTGGGGCCCGGCCGCTCGGTGAGAGCGGGGTCTACCCGGGCAGACAGCCCGTCGGCCCCGCGGCCTGGACAGGCGGAGCGGGGACAAGCCAAGGCTACCGGCGGGCGGGATCGACCGGGTAGCCGCCGTGGGGAACACAACTTGGACGTCTCGCGCCGTCGCGGACCACCGTCCTCCGTCTCTCTCTCCCTCTCTCGGAAGGGAGGCCGCCCGAGGCGCACGGGCCTCGGACGGCCAGGGGTGGAAGGGCTCCACCCCAAGGTGGCTTCCGTACACCTCTTGAACGTTGGGGCCCGGCCGCTCGGTGAGAGCGGGGTCTACCCGGGCAAACAGCCCGTCGGCCACGCGGCCTGGACAGGCGGAGCGGGGGCAAGCCAAGGCTACCGGCGGGCGGGATCGACCGGGTAGCCGCCGTGGGGAACACAACTTGGACGTCTCGCGCCGTCGCGGACCACCGTCCTCCGTCTCTCTCTCCCTCTCTCGGAAGGGAGGCCGCCCGAGGCGCACGGGCCTCGGACGGCCAGGGGTGGAAGGGCTCCACCCCAAGGTGGCTTCCGTACACCTCTTGAACGTTGGGGCCCGGCCGCTCGGTGAGAGCAGGGTCTACCCGGGCAAACAGCCTGTCGGCCACGCGGCCTGGACAGGCGGAGTGGGGGCAAGCCAAGGCTACCGGCGGGCGGGATCGACCGGGTAGCCGCCGTGGGGAACACAACTTGGACGTCTCGCGCCGTCGCGGACCACCGTCCTCCGTCTCTCTCTCCCTCTCTCGGAAGGGAGGCCGCCCGAGGCGCACGGGCCTCGGACGGCCAGGGGTGGAAGGGCTCCACCCCAAGGTGGCTTCCGTACACCTCTTGAACGTTGGGGCCCGGCCGCTCGGTGAGAGCGGGGTCTACCCGGGCAGACAGCCCGTCGGCCCCGCGGCCTGGACAGGCGGAGCGGGGACAAGCCAAGGCTACCGGCGGGCGGGATCGACCGGGTAGCCGCCGTGGGGAACACAACTTGGACGTCTCGCGCCGTCGCGGACCACCGTCCTCCGTCTCTCTCTCCCTCTCTCGGAAGGGAGGCCGCCCGAGGCGCACGGGCCTCGGACGGCCAGGGGTGGAAGGGCTCCACCCCAAGGTGGCTTCCGTAACCTCTTGAACGTTGGGGCCCGGCCGCTCGGTGAGAGCGGGGTCTACCCGGGCAAACAGCCCGTCGGCCACGCGGCCTGGACAGGCGGAGCGGGGGCAAGCCAAGGCTACCGGCGGGCGGGATCGACCGGGTAGCCGCCGTGGGGAACACAACTTGGACGTCTCGCGCCGTCGCGGACCACCGTCCTCCGTCTCTCTCTCCCTCTCTCGGAAGGGAGGCCGCCCGAGGCGCACGGGCCTCGGACGGCCAGGGGTGGAAGGGCTCCACCCCAAGGTGGCTTCCGTACACCTCTTGAACGTTGGGGCCCGGCCGCTCGGTGAGAGCAGGGTCTACCCGGGCAAACAGCCTGTCGGCCACGCGGCCTGGACAGGCGGAGTGGGGGCAAGCCAAGGCTACCGGCGGGCGGGATCGACCGGGTAGCCGCCGTGGGGAACACAACTTGGACGTCTCGCGCCGTCGCGGACCACCGTCCTCCGTCTCTCTCTCCCTCTCTCGGAAGGGAGGCCGCCCGAGGCGCACGGGCCTCGAACGGCCAGGGGTGGAAGGGATCCACCCCCCGCGGGAAGGGGACGCGCGGCGGCACCCGGACGCGGGAGCGTTGACCCGGGGGTCTTTACTCCGCCGAGGCGTAGCCCGGAGAAGGAGCGAGACCGGCCGGCGGGGGTGGAACACCCCCTCATGCCTCGCTCCTTCTGGGGATAAAGCGCGTCGTCCGCAGGCCGCCGTCCCCTATCCCCGCCCTGGACCGCCCGCATCGGCCGGAGCCCGAGGGGACAGGCGGGGGTCCTTCGCTTTCGGGAAAACCGTCACCAAACGTGGGGCCCGTGGCCCCGCTCTCGGCCGCCCTGAGGCGGGAGAGCCCGGATCGTTCTCTCTCTCGGCGTCGGCCCCACCGACGCCGTCGCACGGTGGCCTGGGAAAGGGCTGCACCCCCTGCGCCACGCTTCTCCCCCGGAGTACTCCCCCCGCAGGGGGCTCCGCGGGGTGTCCCGACGCGCAGAGTCGCTCGCCTTCTTCCGCGGGGGACGGGAGGGACGCCCACGCGCGTCCCTTCCCCATCCTCGAGAGCCGTACGCGCCGAGGGTGAACCCGCTCGCCGGGGCGCCGGGGAGCAGGGCCCTTGTGGTCCTTCCCCGGACATGGGCGCGGCGAGGGTCCCCCGGCCGCGACGGCTCTCCCGTTGACCCACTCTCTCGCCTTGGGTGGTGGTGATGGAGGCGGCTGCCTACGCCTCAGCCCGGCATCTCGGAGGGGGGTCGCCCGGGCAGCCAGCCAGCCAGCCTGTTGGCCCCGCGGCCTGCACAGGCGGAGTGGGGACACTTGCGCTCTATGACTCTGCTCCCAGGGAGGTGGCAGAGGGGCGGCCGCGGTGCTTTGACTTTGAGCGGTCCCCACTCCAGCACTCTGAGAAATAGTCACTTTGTCAAAGACCGCACACCGCTCGTTCCCTTATATGCAAAAAAGGTGTTCGTCCTGACGTTTTGCGAGCCCTTATTTTACCGTCGTCGGCGCTATCAGGGGAAACAGGCCCGCTCCTTCCGCCTTCATGGAACCGTAGCTCGGCCCCGAGGGCCCAGGATTACCCTCATACCGGTTCTCACGACATGCGTCGACACTCGGCTCAGCCCCGGCAGCCGCAGCTCCCGCCGGCCCGGCCGGCCGGGTCCGCACCCCTGGCCGGCGCCTGGAGCGTCTGGACTTTGTCGTTTTCTCTCCGAGACTCGTCTCTGCCAACTGCCGTGGACTTCGGCGGGGGCTGCCGCGGGCTGTGCCCGGCCTCTTGGGGGTCCCGCCTGCCCGCGCAGGCAGCTAGGACAGGGTTATCAGCGCTCTCAGGGGGGCCTCCGCAGACCCCCCCACAGGTGGCTCCGTACACCTCTTGAACGTGGCGCCCGGCCGCTCGGAGAGCGGGGTCTTCCCAGGCAAGCCGCCTGTGGGCCCCGCGGCCTGGACAGGCGGAGCGGAGACAAGCCCAGGCTACCGGCAGGATCGACCGGCTGGCAGTCGTGGCGGAACAACGGGGACGCCTCGCGCCGCCGCGGGCCGCCGTCCTCCGTCTCTCTCCCACTCTCGGAGGCAGGCCGCCCGAGGCCAACGGGCCTCGGACGGCGTGGGGTGGAAGGGCTCCACCCCAGGGGAAGAAAACACGCCCGCGCGCGTTTGCACAGTCTGCCCCGGCCCGGCATCTCGGAGGGGGGTCGCCCGGGCAGCCAGCCAGCCTGTTGGCCCCGCGGCCTGCACAGGCGGAGTGGGGACCCTCGCGCTCGATGACTCTGCTCCCAGGGAGGTGGCAGAGGGGCGGCCGCGGTGCTTTGACTTTGAGCGGTCCCCACTCCGCACATTGAGAAATAGTCACTTTGTCAAAGACCGCACACCGCTCGTTCCCTTATATGCAAAAAAGGTGTTCGTCCTGACGTTTTGCGAGGCCTTATTTTACCGCCGTCGGCGCTATCAGGGGAAGCGGGCCCGCTCCTTCCGCCTTCCTGGAACCGTGCCTCGGCCCCGAGGGCCCAGGATTACCCTCATACCGGTTCTCACGACATGCATCGACACTCGGCTCAGCCCCGGCAGCCGCAGCTCCCGCCGGCCCGACCAGCCGGGTCCGTCCCCCTGGCCGGCGCCCGGAGCGTTTGGACTTTGTCGTTTTTTCATCCAACACTCTCCTCTGGCAAATGCCATGGACTTCAGCGGGGGCTGCCGCGGGCTGTTCCCCGCCTCCTGGGTGTCCTGCCCTGCAACACCGGAGGCACAGGCACACTGCTGCCAACAGCCCGCTCTCCATCACCCCCCAGCCCCTTCTGCATACATCTGCCGGGGGTGCTTTTTTGCCTCCCCCCATTTTGGCCTATGGGGAAAAGCCAGGGGGAAAACGTCCAGAGTCAGGCCGACCTCCTGGAACTCCAGCTCGGCCTGGAGCCACCGGTTTGTCCCCTTCCCGGTTCTCACGACATGCATCGACACTCGGCTCAGCCCCGGCAGCCGCAGCACCCGCCGGCCCGGCCAGCCGGGTCCACCCCCCCCTGGCCGGCACGCCTGGAGCGTCTGGACTTTGTCGTTTTTCCTCCAAGACTCGCCTCTGGCAAATGCCATGGACTTCAGCGGGGGCTGCCGCGGGCTGTTCCCCGCCTCCTGGGTGTCCTGCCCTGCAACACCGGAGGCTCAGGCAGGGTCTTGAGCTACTGCTGGTAGGTGCACCTCGGGGGCCCTCCCCAGCCGCCCCGGGCCACCCCTGCAGCCAGCACACTGCTGCCAACAGCCCGCTCCCCATCACCAGCCAGCCCCTTCTGCATACATCTGGCGGGGGTGCTTTTTTGACTTCCCCCATTTTGGCCTATGGGGAAAAGCCAGGGGGAAAACCTCCAGAGCCAGGCCGACCTCCTGGAACTCTAGCCCGGCCTGGAGCTACTGGTTTGTCCCCTTCCCGGTTCTCAGGACATGCATCGCCACTCGGCTCAGCCCCAGCCGCCGCAGCTCCCGCCGGCCCGGCCAGCCGGGTCCGTCCCCCTGCCCGGCGCCTGGAGGCGTTTGGACTTTGTCATTTTTTCTCAAAGACCCATCTCTGCCAACTGCCGTGGGCTTCAGCAGTGGCTGCCGCGGGCTGTGCACGGCCTCCTGGTGGGGTCCCGCCTGCCCTCGCAGGCAGCTAGGACAGGGTTCTCAGCAGGGGCTTGGATGCGCTCTCAGGGCGGCCTCCGCAGCCCCCCAAGGTGGCTTCGTACACCTCTCGAACGTGGCGCCCGGCCGCTCGGAGAGCGGGGTCTGCCCGGGCAGCCAGCCAGCCTGTTGGCCCCGCGGCCTGCACAGGCGGAGTGGGGACCCTCGCGCTCGATGACTCTGCTCCCAGGGAGGTGGCAGAGGGGCGGCCGCGGTGCTTTGACTTTGAGCGGTCCCCACTCCTCAGCACATTGAGAAATTGTCACTTTGTCAAGGACCGCACACCGCTCGTTCCCTTATATGCAAAAAAGGTGTTCGTCCTGACGTTTTGCGAGGCCTTATTTTACCGCCGTCGGCGCTATCAGGGGAAGCGGGCCCGCTCCTTCCGCCTTCCTGGAACCGTGCCTCGGCCCCGAGGGCCCAGGATTACCCTCATACCGGTTCTCACGACATGCATCGATACTCGGCTCAGCCCCGGCAGCCGCAGCTCCCGCCGGCCCGGCCAGCCGGGTACGCCCCCCTGGCCGGCACGCCTGGAGCGTTTGGACTTTGTCATTTTTCTCAAAGACTCATCTCTGCCAACTGCCGTGGGATTCAGCAGGGGCTGCCACGGCTGTTCCCCGCCTCCTGGGTTTCCTGCCCTGCAACACCGGAGGGTCAGGGGGGGGGGGGTCTTGAGCAACTACTGGTAGGTGCAGCACCTCGGGGGCCCTCTGCAGCCAGCACACGGCTGCCAACAGCCCGCTCCCCATCACCCGCCAGCCCCTCTGCATACATCTGCCGGGGGTGCTTTTTTGACTTCCCCCATGTTGGCCTATGGGGAAAAGCCAGGGGGAAAACCTCCAGAGTCAGGCCGACCTCCTGGAACCCTAGCCCGGCCTGGAGCTACTGGTTTGCCCCCTTCCCGGTTCTCAGGACATGCCTTGACACTCGGCTCTTCCCCAGCCGCCGCAGCTCCCCTCGGCCCGGCCAGCCGGGTCCGCCCCCCTGACCGGCGCCTGGAGCGTTTGGACTTTGTCGTTTTTTTTCTCCAAGACTCATCTCTGCCAACTGCCAAGGACTTCAGCAGGGGCTGCCACCTGCTGTTCCCCGCCAATGGGTGTCCTGCCCTGCAACACCGGAGGCTCAGGCAGGGTCTTGAGCAACTGCTGGTAGGTGCTCTCAGGGGGCCCCTCCACACCCCCAGGCCCACCTCCAGGGCCTCCCTCCCGGCCCCTGGAGCAGCCAGCACCCCATCACCGTCAGCACTCTCTCCCCGTTGGGACTTTGAAACTTTTCTGACCGTGCAAGCTTCGTCAAACGGCAAGGGGGCAACCGGCGTTCTGTGCCCGGCCTCCTGGGGTCCTGCCCGGGCACATCGGAGGCTCAGCCTGGGTTTTCAGCCACCACGGGCAGGTGCACTCAGGGGGCCCTCCGCAGCCGCCCATGCACACCTCTGCAGCCAGCACACTGCTGCCAACAGACCGCTCCCCATCACCAGCCAGCCCCTCTGCATACATCTGCTGGGGGTGCTTTTTTGACTTCCCCCATTTTGGCCAATGGGAAAATGCCAGGGGGAAAACCTCCAGAGTCAGGCCGACCTCCTGGAACTGCCGCCCGGCCAGGAGCCTCCGGTTTGTCCCCTTCCCGGTTCTCAGGACATGCATCGCCACTCGGCTCAGCCCCAGCCGCCGCAGCTCCCGCCGGCCCGGCCAGCCGGGTCCGTCCCCCTGGCCGGCGCCTGGAGGCGTTTGGACTTTGTCATTTTTTTTCAAAGACTCATCTCTGCCAACTGCCCTGGGCTTCAGCAGTGGCTGCCGCGGGCTGTGCACGGCCTCCTGGTGGGGTCCCGCCTGCCCGCGCAGGCATCTAGGACAGGGTTCTCAGCAAGGGCTTGGAGGCGCTCTCAGGGGGGCCTCCGCAGGCCCCCAAGGTGGCTTCGCACACCTCTCGAACGTGGCGCCCGGCCGCTCGGAGAGCGGGGTCTCCCCGGGCAGCCAGCCAGCCTGTCGGCCCCGCGGCCTGGACAGGCGGAGTGGGGACACTCGCGCTCGACGACTCTGCTCCCGGGGAGGTGGCAGAGGGGCGGCCGCGGAGCTTTGACTTTGAGCGGTCCCCACTCCAGCACTCTGAGAAATAGTCACTTTGTCAAAGACGGCACACCGCTCGTTCCCTTATATGCAAAAAAGGTGTTCGTCCTGACGTTTTGCGAGGCCTTAATTTACCGCCGTCGGCGCTATCAGGGGAAACGGGCCCGCTCCTTCCGCCCTCCTGGAACCGTGCCTCGGCCCGGAGCGACCAGGATTACCCTCATACCGGTTCTCACGACATACATCGACACTCGGCTCAGCCCCGGCAGCCGCAGCTCCCACCGGCCCAGCCAGCCGGGTCCGCCACCCTGGCCGGCACGCCTGGAGCGTTTGGACTTTGTCATTTTCATGACTTGTCTCCTCAAACTTTGCTCGACCGCAAGGGGGGCTGCCGCAGTCCGTGCCCAGCCTCCAGGGGTTGCCCCCGGCCCCTGGAGCTGCCAGCACCCCCTCGCCGTCAACGCTCTCTCCCCGTTGGGACTTTGAAACTTTTCTGACCGCGCAAGCTTCGTCAAACGGCAAGGGGGGCAGCCGGCGTTCTGTGCCCGGCCTCCTGGGGTCCTGCCGGGGCACATCGGAGGCTCAGCCAGGGTGCTGAGCCACCACTGGCAGGTGCACTCAGGGGGCCCTCCGCAGACGCCCATGCACACCTCTGCAGCCAGCACACTGCTGCCAACAGCCCGCTCCCCATCACCAGCCAGCCCCTCTGCATACTATATCTGGCGGGGGTGCTTTTTTGACTTCCCCCCTTTTGGCCTATGGGAAAATGCTAAGGGGAAAACCTCCACAGTCAGGCCGACCTCCTGGAACTCCAACCCGGCCTGGAGCCACCGGTTTGTCCCCTTCCCGGTTCTCAGGACCTGCATTGACACTCGGATCTTCCCCGGCAGCCGCAGCCCCCGCCAGCCAGGCCAGCCGTGTCCGCCCCCCTGGCCGGCACGCCTGGAGCGTTTGGACTTTGTCATTTTCATGACTTGTCTCCTCAAACTTTGTTCAACTGCAAGGGGGGCTGCCCCGGCTGTTCCCCGCCTCCTGGGTGTCCTTCCCTGCAACACCGGAGGCTCAGGCAGGGTCTTGACCCACGACTGTTGGGTGCTCCTAGGGGGCCCCTCCACACCCCCAGGCCCACCTCCAGGGGCTCCCCCCGGCCCCTGGAGCGGCCAGCGCCCCCTCGCCGTCAACACTCTCTCCCCGTTGGGACTTTGAAACTTTTTCCGACCGTGCAAGCTTCGTCAAACGGCAAAGGGGGCAAGCGGCGGTCTGTGCCCGGCCTCCTGGGGTCCTGCCCGGGCACATCGGAGGCTCAGCCTGGGTCTTGAGCCACCACTGGTAGGTGCACTCAGGGGGCCCTCCGCAGCCACCCAGGCCCATCCCTGCAGCCAGCACACTGCTGCCAACAGCCCGCTCCCCATCACCCGCCAGCCCCTCTGCATACATCTGCCGGGGGTGCTTTTTTGACTTCCCCCGTTTTGGCCTATGGGGAAAAGCCAGGGGGAAAACCTCCAGAGTCAGGCCGACCTCCTGGAACTCGAGCTCGGCCTGGAGCCACCGGTTCGTCCCCTTCCCGGTTCTCAGGACATGCATCGACACTCGGCTCAGCCCCGGCAGCCGCAGTCCCCGCCAGGCGGCCAGCCAGGTCCGCCCCCCCTGGCCGGCGCCTGGAGCGTTTGGACTTTGTCATTTTCATGACTCGCCTCCTCGAACTTTGTCCGACTGCAAGGGGGGCTGCCGCAGTCCGTGCCCAGCCTCCAGGGGTTGCCCCCGGCCCCTGGAGCAGCCAGCACCCCCTCGCCGTCAACACTCTCTCCCCGTGGGGACTTTGAAACTTTTTCTGACCGTGCAAGCTTCGTCAAACGGCAAGGGGGCAAGCGGCGGGCTCTGCCCAGCCTCCTGGGGTCCTGCCCGGGGACATCGGAGGCTCAGCCAGGGTGTTGAGCCACTGCTGGCAGGTGCACTCAGGGGGACCCTCCGCAGCCGCCCATGCACACCTCTGCAGCCAGCACACCGCTGCCAACAGCCCGCTCCCCATCACCAGCCAGCCCCTCTGCATACATCTGCTGGGGGTGCTTTTTTGACTTCCCCCATTGTGGCCAATGGGAAAATGCCAAGGGGAAAACCTCCAGAGTCCTGCCGACCTCCTGGAACTCCAACCCGGCCTGGAGCCACCGGTTTGTCCCCTTCCCGGTTCTCAGGACCTGCACTGACACTCGGCTCAGCCCCGGCAGCTGCAGCCCCCGCCGGCCCGGCCTGCCGGGTCCGCACCCCTGGCCGGCGCATGGAGCAGTTTGGACTTTGTCATTTTCATGACTTGTCTCCTCAAACTTTGTTCTACTGCAAGGGGGGCTGCCGCAGTCCGTGCCCAGCCTCCAGGGTTTGCCCCCGGCCCCTGGAGCAGCCAGCACCCCCTCGCCGTCAACACTCTCCCCCCGTGGGGACTTTGAAACATTTCTGACCGTGCAAGCTTCATGGGACGGCAAGGGGGCAGGCTGCGGTCTGTGCCCGGCCTCCTGGGGTCCCGCCTGGGCACATCGGAGGCTCAGGCAGGGTCTTGAGCAACTGCTGTTGGGTGCTCTCAGGGGGCCCCTCCACACCCCCAGGCCGACCCCCAGGGGCTCCAGCCCGGCCCCAGGGGCAGCCAGCACCCCTTCTCCGTCAACACTCTCCCCCCGTTGGGACTTTGAAACTTTTCTGACCGTGCGAGCGTCAGCGGACGGCAAGGGGGCGACCTGCGGGCTCTGCCCGGACTCCCCGGGGCCCTGCCCGGCCCCGTGGGTGGGACAGGCAGGGTTTCTCACCGACTACCCGTAGGCACTCTCAGGGGGCCCTCCGCGCCCTCAGGCCGCCCTCCCCGGGCTTCCCCCGGGTCCGCGGAGCAGCCCGCCACCCCTCGCCGCACTGTCTCTCGCCCCCGTCGGGACTTTGAAACTTTTCCCCCCGTGCAAACCTCACCGGGGGGGCAGAGGGAGAGACCCGCGGGCCGTGCCCGGCCTCCCGGGACTCCCTCCGGGCAGCGCGGGCGGCTCGGACGGGGTTTTCAGCGAGTGCTGGGGGGGGGTGTCTTCGGGGGCCCCCCGCCGGCCCCCCGGGGCACCTGCGCGGGGTGGCCCCTGCTGCCAGACACCCACTCCCTATCGACCATCCAGCCCCCCTACATACATCTGGCGGGGGTGCTTTTTTGAGTTCCCCCGTTTTGGCAACTTGGCACATCCTATGGGGAAACCGGCAGAATCATGCCGACCTCCTGGAACTCCGGCTCGGCCTGGAGCCGCCGGTTTGTCCCCTTCCCGGTTCTCAGGCATTTTCGGACTTTGTCATTTTTTCAGCACTCTGTCAATGCGGCCAGCGGGAGCTGCCGCGGTCTGTGCCCAGGCACCAGGCACTAAAAACGGACACAGTCGGAGGGTCAGGGGGTGTCTTGGCCAGATACTGAAAAACACTCAGGGGGTGCCCAGGCACCAGGCGCTCCAAACGGACACAGTCGGAGGGTCAGGGGGTGTCTCAGCCAGATACTGAAAAACACTCAGGGGCGCACGGGGGCTGCACAGGGCCACCCCAGGCGGCTCCCCCGGGCACCCGGGCGGCCATATTGGCGGCTGGGACCCCCTATTCAGCAAACGCCAGGGGGCGCTCAGGGGCACACGGGGGCTGCTCCACTCGCCCCAGGCCGGCCTCCCTGAGGCGGGCACATTAGCGGCTGAGACCCCCTCTCGACCAAAGACCGGGGGGCGCTCAGGGACACACGGGGGCTGCTCCACTCGCCCCAGGCCGGCCTCCCTGGGGCGGGCACATTAGCGGCTGAGACCCCCTCTCCACCAAAGACCGGGGGGCGCTCAGGGACACACGGGGGCTGCTCCACTCGCCCCAGGCCGGCCTCCCTGGGGCGGGCACATTAGCGGCTGAGACCCCCTCTCCACCAAAGACCGGGGGGCGCTCAGGGACACACGGGGGCTGCTCCACTCGCCCCAGGCCGGCCTCCCTAGGTACCCGGGCGGGCACACTAGCGGCTGAGACCCCCTCTCGACCAAAGACCGGGGGACGCTCAGGGACACACGGGGGCTGCTCCACTCGCCCCAGGCCGGCCTCCCTGGGGCGGGCACATTAGCGGCTGAGACCCCCTCTCCACCAAAGACCGGGGGGCACTCGGGGACACACGGGGGCTGCTCCACTCGCCCCAGGCCGGACTCCCTGAGGCGGGCACATTAGCGGCTGAGACCCCCTCTCCACCAAAGACCGGGGGGCACTCGGGGACACACGGGGGCTGCTCCACTCGCCCCAGGCCGGCCTCCCTAGGTACCCAGGCGGGCACATTAGCGGCTGAGACCCCCTCTTCAGCAAACGCCAGGGGACACTCAGGGACACACGGGGGCTGCTCCACTCGCCCCAGGCCGGCCTCCCTGAGGCGGGCACATTAGCGGCTGAGACCCCCTCTCCACCAGAGACCGGGGGACGCTCAGGGACACACGGGGGCTGCTCCACTCGCCCCAGGCCGGCCTCCCTGGGTACCCAGGCGGGCACATTAGCGGCTGAGACCCCCTCTCGACCAAAGACCGGGGGACGCTCAGGGACACACGGGGGCTGCTCCACTCGCCCCAGGCCGGCCTCCCTGAGGCGGGCACATTAGCGGCTGAGGCCCCCTCTCCACCAGAGACCGGGGGGCGCTCAGGGACACCCGGGGGCTGCTCCACTCGCCCCAGGCCGGCCTCCCTGAGGCGGGCACATTAGCGGCTGAGACCCCCTCTCCACCAAAGACCGGGGGACGCTCAGGGACACACGGGGGCTGCTCCACTCGCCCCAGGCCGGCCTCCCTGAGGCGGGCACATTAGCGGCTGAGACCCCCTCTCGACCAAAGACCGGGGGCCGCTCAGGGACACACGGGGGCCGCTCCACTCACCCCCAGGCCGACCTCCAGGGCCTCCCTCCCGGCCCCTGGAGCAGCCAGCGCCCCCTCGCCCTCAACACTCTCTCCCCCGTTGGGACTTTGAAACTTTTTCTGACCGTGCAAGCTTCATCGGACGGCAAAGGGGGCAAGCTGCGGTCCGTGCCCGGCCTGCTGGGGTCCTGCCCGGGGACATCGGAGGCTCAGCCAGGGTCTTGAGCTACTGCTGGTAGGTGCGCTTTGGGGGCCCTCCGCAGCCGCCCCGGGCCACCCCTGCAGCCAGCACACTGCTGCCAACAGCCCGCCGCTCTCCCACACCAGCCAGCCCCGTCTGCACACATCTGCCGGGGGTGCTTTTTTGAGAAACACTGTCACTTTGTCAAAGACCGCACACCGCTCGTTCCCTTATACCCCGACAAGGTGTTCGTGCTGACGTTTTGCGAGGCCTTATTTTACCGTCGTCGGCGCTATCAGGGGAAACGGGCCCGCTCCTTCCGCCCTCCTGGAACCCTGGCTCGGCCCGGAGCGACCAGGATTACCCTCATGCCGGTTCTCACCACCTGCATCGACGCGCGGCTCTGCCCCGGCCGCCGCAGCTCTCGCCGGCCCGGCCGGGTCCGCACCCCTGGCCGGCACGCCTGGAGCGTTTGGACTTTGTCGTTTTTTTTCTCCAAGACTCGCCTCTGGCACATGCCATGGACTTCAGCGGGGGCTGCTCCCCGCCCCCTGGGTGTCCTGCCCGGGCACATCGGAGGCTCAGCCTGGGTCTTCAGCCCCTACTGGTAGGTGCGCTTTGGGGGCCCTCCGCAGCCGCCCGGGGCCCACCCCTGCAGCCAGCACACGGCTGCCAGCAGCCACCACACAGCTGCCAACAGCCCGCTCTCCGTCACCCGCCAGCCCCTCTGCATACATCTGCTGGGGGTGCTTTTTTGACTTCCCCCCTTTTGGCCTATGGGGAAAAGCTAAGGGGAAAACCTCCAGAGTCAGGCCGACCTCCTGGAACTCCAACCCGGCCTGGAGCCACCGGTTTGTCCCCTTCCCGGTTCTCAGGACATGCGTCGACGCTCGGCTCAGCCCCGGCAGCCGCAGCTCCCGCCGGCCCGGCCAGCCCGGTCCGCACCCCTGGCCAGCGCCTGGAGCGTTTGGACTTTGTCGTTTTTTCTCAAAGACCCATCTCTGCCAACTGCCGTGGGCTTCAGCGGGGGCTGCTCCCCGCCTCCTGGGTGTCCTGCCCGGGCACATCGGAGGCTCAGGCAATGTCTTGAGCCACCGCTGGCAGGTGCACTCAGGGGGCCCTCCGCAGCCTCCCAGGCCCACCCCCGCAGCCAGCACATGGCTGCCAGCAGCCACCACACAGCTGCCAACAGCCCGCTCTCCGTCACCCCCCAGCCCCTTATGCATACATCTGCTGGGGGTGCTTTTTTGACTTCCCCCCTTTTGGCCTATGGGGAAATGCTAAGGGGAAAACCTCCAGAGTCAGGCCGACCTCCTGGAACTCCAACCCGGCCTGGAGCCACAGGTTTGTCCCCTTCCCGGTTCTCACGACATGCATCGACACTCGGCTCAGCCCCGGCAGCCGCAGCTCCCGCCGGCCCGGCCAGCCCGGTCCGCACCCCTGGCCAGCGCCTGGAGCGTTTGGACTTTGTCATTTTTTTCTCAAAGACCCATCTCTGCCAACTGCCGTGGGCTTCAGCGGGGGCTGCTCCGCGCCTCCTGGGTGTCCTGCCCGGGCACATCGGAGGCTCAGGCAATGTCTTGAGCTACTGCTGGTAGGTGCGCTTTGGGGGCCCTCGGCAGCCGCCCAGGCCCACCCCTGCAGCCAGCACACGGC